>NW_017296446.1:65053-69429 GCF_001594075.2 Trachymyrmex cornetzi | reverse complement strand
TTCCCAAACCTCAAGCGGTGGCTCCAGGGAAAGAGATTCAGATCGAATGAGGAAGTCATCGCGGAAACCGAGGCGTATTTCGAAGGCTTGGACGTTTCCTACAGAAAAGGTATCGAAATGTTTGAAAATCGCTATACCAAGTGTATCGCCCTCGAAGGCAACTATGTTGAGGAATAAATATAACTTTACCCAAAAAACGCTTATTTTCATTAAAAATCCCGGGACTTTTCAGCCCATGTAGTAAAACTGTTTTTTTTATATTTCTACAATTTTTTTTATTTTGAATTAAATAAAAAGAAGCACTCTGACTTTGATTGCTCATTACTCCGACAAAAATTTGTATCACAATTAAAAAACCAGATCTAAAGCTGAAACGTTGCTCTATCGAGTTATATAAACGCCAATTAAAAAAAATGGAATATGTATATATTTGAGCTGAAAATATAATATTACTTTCCTCTATAACTATTGCGAAATGATTACATTGTGAAAGTATAGTCATATTTTTAACTCAAATTTATATATATTCTATTTTTTTAATAAAATTGGCGATTGTACCATTCGATAAAGCAAAGTTTTAGTATTAGAAATTTAGTATCTTTAATTGCGGTACAATGATTTGTAACGCAGTTATGAAACGGAATGTTCCTTTTTACTTAACCCGCGAATAATTCAGAACAAAAAAACCGTAGACACTTTTTAAAAACGAATTTTTAGGGAAATCTTTGAGCTTTCACGTCAGATAGTCGAAAACTTCAATAAATATAGTCTGTATATACAGATTTTAATATGTTATTCATCATTATTAAGATTGTTTCGAAGATGCGAATAAGTTCAAAAATTTATTAAATTGTTAGTCAATTTAACTCGTGATATTACTGCGGTAGTTTAGTAGAGTTTGCGTTTCAAGACCGAAAAATTTTTCGGCGCGCGTTGCTGTGGGACTACATACGTAGTATAAAAATTCACATAAGAATCATACAAGTGTTAAGATCCAGCTAGACCGTTAAAGGCTTTGATTTCTATAGTTTGTTATCACATGTACGGTCCTATAATATATTATATTATATATTCTGTATATAATTTTGAGTTAACAAAATTTGAAATGAATTTCTGAATAACTTAAGATTATTTAACAGATAATTAATTGTGGAAGCAGATTACACAATAAGTGCAATGGAAAAAAAAAAAATGTTATATGTCGTTTCATTACAAATGCTTTAAAAGCAGGATTCGGTAAAAGAACTGATATAATTTATTTAAAATAAAAAATATAAAATTAGTTCCAGTAACTTATTTAAAAAATATACAATCGTAGGAGTCGGTAAAATCACTGATACGACTTATTTGAAATAAAAAATATAAAATAGGTTCTAAAAATTTATTTAAAGTATTAAATAAGAAATAGGTCACAAAAAATTATTTTAAATATAAAATACGAAATAGGCTCCCAAAATGCATTTATTTGTTTAAAATATAGAATAACTTTTATTTAAAATATAAAAAGAACTTGTTTTTTATTTTAAACAGGTTTTCGAAGACTATTTCTTATTTTAAATAAAAAAGAGATTATTTCTTACTTAAAATATAAAGTAAGAAATATGTATTTTAAATAAATGTTTCAAATAGTATTTAAATAAAAAATCTTTTAATAATTTTGTTTATTTGAATATACGAATATTCATTACTAAATATAACGTTTCAGTTTTTTTTAGAGCTACTGCCTATAATTGATATTTAATAGTATTAACCCTTCACGAACCAGATGGAAAATCAATATGGACTTATTTTAAATACCAGGTATGTAAATATAACTTTTTTTTGTACCTGGCGAACAGCATTTCGCAAGTGGTTTTTCGGATTTCCTGCTGTCTTTTATTCAGTTCATGTGGAACCTATTTTTCCATCTTCTGGATCTTTCCCATGGATTTCAAACGTATGGAGACGGCTTCTCGTGTCACATTCAATTGATCCGCGAGTTGTTGAGTTTGAGCGTCATCCTCATCCAACAATGCTTGCAATTCGCTGTCTTCAAACTTTTTCGGTGGTTTTCCACGTTCTTCGTTTCTCACGTCAAAATCGCCACTTTTTGAATTTTTTAAACCACTCAAAGCTCTGTGATTTACCAAGAGCATGCTCACCGTAAGCTTCGTCAAGCATTCGATGCGATTCTGTAGCAGTTTTCTTCAAATGGTAACAGAAAATCAATACTGTCCGCAAATCGTAGTTTCCAGGCACAAAATTCGACATGTTCAACGCTATTACAAACCATACTGTTGTATGAAACTTGTATTGTTATGAGTTAAAAATCTTTGTCAAATGTCAGAACAAGGAAATGGCGTCTATGACCCGGTCTGACGGCAACTATATTGATAGCTATGGCCATCTATTGGTAAATTCCGGTTTCATATTTACATAACTGGTAATAAGTACTAAATAACTGTTTAATTTTTTTTTTTTTCAAGAGAGACCGATGATGAAGTTGAGCGGATTGACTCTCACTTTTCTTTTCATAATTTCAATAACACGTCTAGACAAAATAATTTAATTAAAATAGATATTGATGCGAAAAAATTCGAAACAGCTAGTGACAACTCGTCATTGAATAATTTAAAAGACGGTTGGTTTGTCAATTTGGCTTCAATTTCTGTTCCTAAAGAAGTACAATGTTTATTACAGTTAGGGGGGAATTTTTCATTACCCTCTATTAATAATAAGTTTTCATTGTTTGAATGCATCAAAGGCATTGAAAGTAACTTAAGGAAGTATAGCACTGAACAAATGACTATGATTAGAAACATTACATTACCGATCCTCAAAAAACTATCATCTTTCTCTTTTGAAAAAACTGAAGTTAATACGAAGATCATTCAGTTGTTTAAGGCCACTAAAGATTTTCTAAGGCAAAATCCGAATGTCATCTTAACAAAAGCCGACAAAGGAAATATCACAGTGGCATTAAATAAGAATGATTACAGAGATAAAGTCTTGCAGATGCTTGAAGACAAGGAAACCTACGTAAAATTAAAGAAAGATCCGATTAATAAACTGACTAACGATATCAGGGATTTGTTAATGAGATGGAAAAAGAAAAATTTCATTAATGATTTATTGTATAAAAAATTATCTTGTAGCGAAGGTGTTCTCCCGAGAGTGTATGCTTTACCGAAAATACATAAATCAAATTGTCCGTTCAGACTAATAGTGGCATCTATAGATAGTCCGTTATATTCCTTGGCAACTTTCATACATAACGTCATCTCTAACAATGTACCTAAATCGACGTATAATATTGACAACAGCTTTCAATTAGTGAAAAGACTGAAGGGGACGCGTTTTGGAACTGAACATAGTTTAATTTCATTAGATGTAGTGTCCTTGTTCACCAATGTACCTGCCGAGTTGGCTATCGAAAGTATTGATAAGAGGTGGAACTTCATGAAAGATAAGATCAATATTTCAAGAGATGAGTTTATGTTGGGTGTTCGGTTGATACTCAATTCAACTTATTTTAGTTTCGATGGTCAATTTTTTAAACAAAATTTTGGTACCCCTATGGGGTCACCTCTTTCTCCAATTTTGGCCGACTTGGTAATGAGGGATTTGGAGGCAAGGGCACTTGAAACTTTGGGTTTTCAACCTTTATTTTATTTTCGTTACGTTGACGATATCGTTATGGCTGTTCCAAGGAATCTGGTTGATTTTACACTTGAGACTTTTAATTCATTACATGACAGATTAAAATTTACCTTAGAATTTGGTGACGACAAAATAAATTTTTTGGATATTACTATTATTAATAATAACAATGTAATGGAATTTGACTGGTACCATAAGCCTACATATTCGGGAAGATACCTTAATTTTCTATCGACACACCCACTTTCACAAAAAAGAGGCATAATAACAAGTTTGACAGATAGAGCGTTTTTACTATCGGATCCGAAATATCACCAGAAAAATTTGGAACATATTGTTGGTACTTTGTTAAATAATGACTATCCTATTGACTTAATTTTCAATACTATTAATACACGTTTAAAAATTCTATTTCATAAAGGTACGATACAACAGAAAGAATCAATTGACGAAATAAGCAGGGATTTTACTTCATGGTTCGTACTGCCTTATGTTCCAAAAATTTCAGACGAGTTTAAAAGAATCAGTAAAACGTTTAATACTAAATTAGCCTATACTAGCTTAAATAAATTAAATAGTTTGATCAAAGGGCATAAAGACATTCTCCCAAAAGAGAAAAGAAAAAATGTGGTTTATAAAATTTCATGTAAATCGTGCGAGGCATCTTACGTCGGACAAACGAAAAGAAAACTAAAAACTAGATTAGCTGAGCACCGCAATCACATTAACCGGAACAG
>NW_017296446.1:63681-64747 GCF_001594075.2 Trachymyrmex cornetzi | reverse complement strand
TTGACATTGGGGATTGATGTTTTTTAAAAATTTTTTCAAATTTTTTTAAAATTTATTTGGCTGAAGATGGTTCCAAAGTGAACTGAAACGTACTAGATGTGAATAAAGAATCAATTTTTTGGATTGAAGAAATAAGATTGCGTACTAATTACCACGCTGACTCTCATTCGCCCTTGTTCTTGAAGTTTTTGTGTATATTTTATATTAATTTATTTGAAATAAGACCGAGCCCTGTTTAAAAGTTATAAATAATTGTAATGGAACATGAAATAGAAAACAATAGATTTTACATTGCGCAAAATATGAAAACGTACATTTCATGTATGGAAAGATTGAATGTGTTTATCTCGTGTAAATATTAACATCTTACTTACTATCTTTAAATGATTTAGTATCATTTCGATCTGGGTCTAAATATATATGATATTCGTTCTGCTGTAAGACAACAACTGCACTCAAAAAGATTATATTATAGCTGTTTCTATCGTCACAAAATAGTAACTGCCATCAAAATGTCAATGTTTTCACTCACATTCAAAAAAACCTGACCTTTAAGTTTTTTCAAAAATTTTTAATATTTTCAAATAGCAATAATTCATTGAAAAATCATCGTATCTAGATGATACTGCACTTAAGTGCAGTATTGCACTAGTGCACTTAAGTGTAGTAGTGCACTAGTTCAATTAAGTGCACTACTGCACTAGACTGCACTAGTGCACTCAGGTGCACTAGTTAAAATACAAACTTAAAATACAATTTTTATTTTAATAACCATAGTCAAATAAATTATCCCATTAGTTACCTCGGTCCCGGGGCTAGTTGACTCAGATAGTATGCATTAGAAAAATGCATTTTTTTCATATTAGTTATCCGTTTCCTCTTATTATTAAAATATTATTAGATAATCAAATGTGTGTAGTAACTGATGTAATAATTCATTTTTTTGATAAGTCTCTTAATAATGTCTGTAAACATTCAAAACTAAAAAATAAGTCTACTAGTCCCGGTCTCCCTTACTTAACAAATTTAAGCAGAAACTATTATAATATATATATATATATATATA
>NW_017296446.1:62157-63584 GCF_001594075.2 Trachymyrmex cornetzi | reverse complement strand
TATATATATATATATATATATATTAATATATTAAAGTATCATCCTTTCATAACAATTTGTTATTTTTATTTAGTATGTCATAGAAATTCCAAAGTGAACTCAAGGGCCAAAATAAAAGGAGAAATGAGGATTTTGTACCATGCTACCGATTTTCAATCTTTGATTTGTCCCAACTTTATCATCAGCGAAATTCTCGGAATATTTTCATATAGAATTAAGGCCTCATCTTTTGATACTTCTAAACCGCGTTATATTCTATGGATTTTTATTCTCTGCGTAATCTGTGTTTATGAGTTGACAATGTTATATAAACTCAATCTTTTTGGAAAAATCAAGATACATGTACCCAGGATTATCTGGAAGAATTTCTCCTATTTATATGGATTGTTTCTGGCGGTCATCTCTTATGCCTTGAGGCCTTGAACGGTCCGCGAATGCATTTACTTCAGACTATATCAGATATTTCTTCGAGGTTGCCACAGAAATCATATCAAAAATTATCCAAATTAATACACGTTAAGGATATCTTCGGCTTTTTCTTTCATTTCTGGCTAGCGCTAACATTATATTTCTCATATTCCAAAAGGATGATTTTCGATTTATTCGATATTTTCAGAATTTTCATCAGCTTGTTAGGATTTCATATAGACATGTTATACATAAATTACGTTTGTGTCTTAAAAGCCTGTTTTAAAGAACTCAACGATAATCTGGAGAATCTGTGGGAGCTGATGATGAATAATCCTAAACAGATCTATTCTGAGCAGAGACATCCGTTTTTGCTGATAAAACTTAAGGCTCTGAAGAAACAGCACCTGATGATAAGTGACACGGAGCAGATGCTGAACATGATTTTCAGTCTGCATCTTCTCGCTACCATAGCGTTATCCTTCAAGCAGATAATATTCTACGTGTATTCCAATGTAATTCAATGGCAAAACAGGATATCTTTGAATCAAGACGAGATTGATAATGCATTTTTCATATATTACTCAGTTTTAATATATTACTTTACAACAGTGCTCGGAATTAGTTGCTCATTTCGGGCAGATTCCTGAGGCGACCCCCACTACCACTCGAAACTCGGCGGCCGAGCCGCCGATCGCTCACGTGACGCTGTGTCCCAGGAGCGTCGCGATACGAAAAGTATACTGGGAGCATATCTTTCCGGCAAATATCATTAAAATATTTTCTTTTGTACGTGATTTTTAATTTAATAAATAATTAAAATAAATTTTTTATTATTAACATATTTTATTATTAACATAAAAATTTTACATCATAAATATTTTTCAATGTAAAATATTTATGATGTAAAATTTTACTTTATCGAGTCACATATATTTAATCATCCTTTTTTATTTCTTAATGAAGAAAGTCTTTCTTAGCGAAGAAACTATTTGAAAAACGTATCAATAATAGTACTT
>NW_017296446.1:60644-61606 GCF_001594075.2 Trachymyrmex cornetzi | reverse complement strand
AGCTAGCAGCCTGTGTTGTTATCGATACTTTAATTGTGGAGAAGGACTTTTCAATCCATAAACAACAATCAAGAGAAACGAGTCTTTAAAAATTAATGGTAAAAAACAGAACACTCCAGCATCCCCTTAAGGGGATCTCTTGATTGTGTTTATGGATTGAAAAGTCCTTCTCCACAATTAAAGTATCGACAACAACACAGGCTGCCAGCTACAATTTAATACGAAAACAAAAGGAAATAAAAAATTGTAGTTTTGTCACCGGCTCCTGCAGTCAACTCGTCACAATATGTGCTGCATATAAGAGTTTCGGATTTTACCCGTTTAAAATAAGTAGCCAGCAACCTACAGAAAACTTTGAAGAACAATCCTATGCTTTTAGAAACGAGGTAGGGGCTTTGGTATAAGAGAAAAGAATTGCCAAAAATTTCGTTCGTAAACTACGAATAAAATTGACGTGAAGCTATGAAGTCGAGCTGTATTTTAGTTGATCTTTTTCTAAGAGATGGCGTTGCAATATGTTAGATAAGGACAGATGAATGCGTTTGAGCGAGACACGACGATATATAATAAGTATAAGAAATGAATGAAAGATGTCACTATTGTCGAATTTGGAATTTAAAAAAGTCTGTATTATCGACCTTGATTAACTTCGACCGTCACTCCAGCATCCCCTTAAGTCTTGCAAATTTTCGTATTAAACCTTGTCCCAACATTCGCCCTGTTCTGTTTTTGTTTCTGAAAATTTTTATGGGCCAATAACTAATAATAAAGAACAATTTCAATGCTTAGGTACTTCTGTTACGTCCTGACGACTCCACGATTCTTTTCTTTCGTGGAGAGAACTTATTTCTCAATTGCGAATTACTCGCAGTTCCATGCATGCAATCCCTAAGGTATCAGAGAGTCTATTAGAGAGTCAATAGCGTGACCGATCGAAGATCGATTCTTAACGACGGAATAAT
>NW_017296446.1:59871-60625 GCF_001594075.2 Trachymyrmex cornetzi | reverse complement strand
ATCACACGTGTACGCCTAGTGGCAGTATGACTCATAGAAATATGTGTAATCACTTCTATTTTTAGAAAAGGCTTTCCTAATAATTCAAAGAAAAATCATTAGTCACCCCTATATTTCGAAACAATAACACTCAAAACAGGGTGAATCACCATCGAATCAAAGTCCAAAGTCCGAGAAAACAGCGTACCTTAGGTATGATATATAAGAGCCCTTCGCGAGGACAGTAGTCAGTCGAATATTAACTTAATCGCTCGCGAGACGAAGTGCTGCCCGAATTACTATCATTGGTGCGGAGTTCTCGCGATCAAGTGCGTACCACCAGCCGGCGGTCCAATTTCACCATCCCGTCTAAGGGAAGCGCTGAGAAGCCAACTCCGACCGCTGATCCTGCGAGGACTCCTCCCACAAGGACTCATTAGACTTTCTCTCTCTCCGCCAAAATCGTGAGTAACTACTTCTTCCGCGAGGATCTAAAATTCGCAAACACCCTCTCTTTTTTTGCAATCGCTTAAGACTCACCGCTCTATAATTATTTATAATTCTCTATCGTGATCTTCCCTTTTTCTTCTTTCACACTTATTCCTTTTTTTCTTTTTTCTCTCCCGCTTTCTCTTTCTACAATTACTCGAAGCGAAATAACGCCCTCGAGTAATTAACATCTCTCTCTGACCTTCTTCCTTCCACGATAACTCGAAGCGAGACACCGCTTTGAGTATCTCCCATCTCTTTCTATCTCTACGAACTCACGAAGCGT
>NW_017296446.1:59405-59790 GCF_001594075.2 Trachymyrmex cornetzi | reverse complement strand
CGCGAAGCGTCAATCCGCTTTGAATAGTTCGCGACCCCTCTCCTTCTATAATCACTCGAAGCGACCAAAACGCTTCAGTGGTTTCTCTCTTTCTCTCTCTCTCTCTCTTTCTCTCTCTCTCTCTCTCACTCTCCTATTCAGTTCCTTGACTAAAGAGAATTTCGTGCGTAGATGGTCAAGCGTAATCGCCATCGTGCGGGGCGTCGGAAGAGAGCGAAGATCGAGGCGCTTCTTAAGGGTACTCCTATCGTTAAGCGGAGCAAAAACACTGTAAAGGAGCCCCGTAGTCAACCACCTGACTCCTATAAGAAAATCAAAAACGATTTCACCCCCAGCAGTTCAGAAATTCCTCTCATAGACTTGACCGAATCTTCTCCCATCACCG
>NW_017296446.1:48471-59219 GCF_001594075.2 Trachymyrmex cornetzi | reverse complement strand
TCAATTAGCTATACGAAAGGATAATACCATCCAATTTGTAATGTAACAACCATTGTAATGTAATAATTGTTAAGTTATATTAAATATTAGTTGTAATTCAAATTGAGTCACCCTTCATTCTCTAACTCTTCCGACTCATTCCTTCACCTTGAAGATCGTACGGGTCCTATCCCTGGTTATAAGGATTAAGTTCCTTGACCAAAAATAAGGACCAACGGTGGTACTGTCTTGGGCGGCGTAACAGCGCTTCGTATTTGCGTTTACCCGCACCAAAGACTCGCACAAGTGCTTCCGAGTTGTGGCACGCGTCCACGGAGCGATAAGCCACAAAAGCCGGTACAGGTTGCGCCCTACCCTAGCCCCCTCCTAATTCCTTCTTTCCATTGAGACAAAAAATACTTTTGGGGCCTGGACGTAACACTTCAATCAGTGAGATATAACCATCGTTTTCTCATTGTGTCCAAAACAAAACAGAGCGAATGTTGAAACAATTCGCTAGGTTAAATATGAAAATTTGCAAGATTTAATATGTAAATGTTTTATATATTGTTTTACATATTGTAAAACTTGTTTTACATATTGTGTTTTACATATTGTTTTACATATTATATAATCCGATGTCAAGTTATGATCAATGTCATTAGAGATTGTTTCCGCTTGCTGGGATACATGATTATTTAGGAAGGATAAAATAAATTTTTGTCAGTTTTGCTGATGAGAGAGAGATCTAGATACTTTATTTATCGATCGAATCGATATATTATCGTCGTGTACAAAAGAAACATGGCGGTACTAATGTGATTAGTTTAAGGAGTTATATATGTTTAGAAGTCCAAAAAACGTGTGTTTTTTACGATTTTTTTAAGCGAAATGGAAACTTCTAATATTTCCTACGTAATATATATTTGTTAAGGTACTTTTGAAGAACAACTTTGATTTTTTTCACGTACAAATATGTATTTATTCGTCTTGTACAATGAATAAAAGTATGCATTAAAAAAAGATACCCTTGCGGTGATCATCATAACTCGACGCCATTTTATCTGAAATCAATAAGGCAAAGAAATTTCATTAATATATGTCCTCGGCTAGTGATTGAACGAAGGATTTTGAAAAATATTGATTTTTCACAAAATGGCGGCTTTTGAAAGACAAAAGTCAGTTTTTTACCCAAAAAATCGTCCTTTATTCGTTCATTAAATAAAATGTCATTGAAAAAACAAATCCTTCGTTCAATCACTAGATACATGTGTTTAGAATAAGTAGCTAAAATTTCAGGAAGATCGGTTGAATAGTTTTTGAGATATCGTGATCACTGGCTTTAAAAAAGTGATTTCGAGAAAAACGCGTTTAAAGTTTGAAAAGCAGAAAAAGTATATGAAACTCAATTTTTTTTATACTTACATAGTATCATCTATTCCAGGCCCATACTCTGTTCCTTCCGCTGATGTAGAAGCCTCTAAATATTCCTTATTTTTTTGTCTGCGAGCTGTTCTGGCCTCTTTCGTGCTTCTTTGCGCTTTCAGCTCGGCGATAGACACGCGCTGTTATCTTCGCGTTTCGCGTATCGATGAGCGTTTTCGCCAAGTTGAACTCCCATAACATGAGTCCTTGCCGGGCGGGCAGTTTTCGTGTCTTGGGTTGCTGTCTGTGGAGCTGTAGTGCCAATAAGTTGCCCAAATCGCTTTATGCATTTCATCTACTGAATGACAGTTTCGTCTAATTGCCAAACCGTAATAAACTGTTAGATTATCAATCATGTTTGCTGTCAGTTTTCCTTTACCGCCGAGTGATGCTCTCATTTTCTTGCCAGTATTTTTATTAATAATCATCGAATTTTTTTTTACATTTCGAAGCTGAGTCCCTATTCTTTTCTGGACATGGCCCACACATTCCCCGGTTTCGGAGCAGGTATACGACCTCGGGTACACTCACACAAATGGCTACAACTCCGTCAATAAGTCTCGGATACATTTAAAATTTTGACACAACACTCTCAGAATGCACTTTCAGAAAATATCATTTTTGAAAAATCGATTTTTTGAATATTCTAAACATATATAACCCCTTAAACAAAATGAGTTTCAGATAAATAATATACGTATATCTTATATCTAACGCGTCCCTTTGAACGTATTTTGTTATAATTCTATATAAATGATTGATTACATTATATTTTTCCTCCTTTTTGTAATGAATAAAAAACGAAGTTACACGGTCAATTCCGTATGATTATGCGTATCTCCTCGCTACGACCCTTGCTTTGTATTTCGTTGAATTATCTTCATTTTTTTAAATTTTAAAGGCCCATTTTAATTTGAGAGGTTTCTGTTCTTAGGCCCACGTACCGTTGCGCTGCAATGATTTAAATTTTTTGTTCATAGCTGCGACCCACTGTTTATGGTCAGGACTTTTGAGCGCTTCTTCTACGGTTTGTGGTGCTTCTAGTGAATTCTCATATGTTAAATAAAATGCATACATAATCTTGTAGTACCTTTGGTTTTAGTATCCGTGTAGATCTTCTGAGTGATGGTTGTACAATGTGGTGACTCTGGTTCGTCCTCAGTTTCTATTGGAATATCATAGGAGCTATCTTCCAATGATTCTTCGATATCGTGAGCATTTATTAAGTGTTCAACTTAATTCCTATTGCTCGCTACTAGAGGGCTCTGCCTCCAACGCTGACGAGTTTCGACGATGAAGTCACATGTCTTTTGTAGTTTAGACATTGCTGAAAGTGATTCAATCCTCACAGGTTAGATTTATCGACGCCAAAGAGATTTTCCAATCGATTGAAAATGAATCGATAAGCTGTTTTTCCGACGTGTGCTTCTTCGTTACTTCGACCTCAAGAAAACCGCAGTTGAAGCGCATCGCTTATTATCCGAAGTGTATGGTGATGAAACTCCATCGGAAAGAACATGTAGAGTTTGGTTTGAACGCTTCCGAAATGATGATTTTGATGTAAGAAACAAAGAACGTCCAGGACAGCCGAAAAAATTTGAAGATGTCGAGCTGTAAAAATTACTTGATGAGAATCCAGCTCAAACGCTTTTAGAGTTGTCGAAACTGTTAAATGTTATTCCAAAGGCCAATTGAGTGACGAATTGATGCAAAAAAGATTCACAAAGTCATTTTGTTGCATGATAACACTCTACCGCATGTCGTGAAAAGCGTGAAGCAGGCACTTCTAGAGCTTGAATGGGAAGTTCTCCCGCATCCAGCGTACTCTCCAGACTTGGCACCATCGGATTACCTGCTCTTCCGATCGTTGTAACACGCACTTACGGACACACACTTCTCCAGTTACAATGAAGTCCAAAAATGGATGGATGAATGGATCGTCTCGAAAGACATCGCGTTCTACCGTCGTGGGATTGCCCTGTTGCCGGAGAGATGGGAAAAAGTAGTAGAAAATAGAGGAAATTACTTTGATTAAGGTATTCATTCATCTTCCCTTCGAAATAAATCGATTTTCGAGACAAAAAACGATAGGAATTAAGTTTAACATCTAATATAATATTTGTTTGTATAATAGGATTGGGTAAATTAATGATTGCCTCTTCGACTTTTCGTTCTTCGTATTCGGAATTACTGAGATACTCGTCCTCGCAAAATATAACATCATCACTTATTGTAATCTCATTACTTTTTGTATCAATAAATCGATATAATTTGGTATTGTCACAGTATCCTATGAATGTGTCATTTCGCGTGATTTTGGATGCCATTTGTCGTGTTTTTCTTTAGGTATATATACTAAAGCTTTACATTCTCTAAGGTGTTCCAAATTTGATTTCTTACCATTTTAGGCTTGTTTTGGAATCATTTTTGGTAATGCCTTTGTGGGGGATCTATTAATTAAATAGGGGTGATCCCGATTGACCACGGCTCGATTGGACACCATCAATCACAGCGACCGGTGCTTAGGAGCTTTGTAGTCTCCAGCGCTGTGAGTGGCTCGTGTCCAATTGAGCCGTGTCTAACTGGGTGCCACCCAATTAAATATACAGCTGTTGCCGTGGTTTCTGCCCAATACTGTGCTGGTAGCTTCGCTTCGATAAACATAAACCGTGCTCGATCCACAATTGTTCGGTTGATTCTTTCGGTGACTCCGTTTTACTCGGAGTTATAAGGTACTGTAGTCTGATGTCTTATTCCGCTTGTAGCTAAAATTTCATTAAATGTATTGTTAATGTATTCGCGTCCGTCGTCGCTACGCAATGTTTTTATTTCTCGGCTTGTTTGATTTTCTACTAACACTTTAAAATCCGTTAAAACCTTAAGCGCTTTGCTTTTACATTTTAGGAAATAGATATATATTTTTCGACTATAATCGTCAACGAAAGTCATAAAATATCGCGACCCTCCGATTGAGTCTACTGACATGGGCCCGCAAAGATCGGAGTGTATTAAATCGAGTACGGAATACGCACGTTTTTTGTTACTTATAAAAGGACATCTATTTTGTTTACCTATAACACAGATTTCCTTACTTGGTTTACAATTTTCTATTTCAACATTTAGTCCCTTCATTAACATGGACATACTGATACGGTTGAGATGCCCCAGACATCGATGCTATTTCTGAGCTTCGTTCCTCTGTATTACGGTTGCCATGGTTCTTTCCTCGGCAGTTTTAAGCTTGTAGATACCGTTCTCCTTAGTAGCACAGGCGATGATTTCTCCTTGGGAATCCATTATTTGACATCCGAATTTGTTGAACGTGACGTGTCACCTTTTTCAACAATTATGCTGACTAAAAGCAAATTCGTTGCTAAACCCGCTATATAAAGGACTTTTTCAGCTGTTACTTTTCTACATTGGTCACCGACATTTACATTTAAGGTTATGTCTCATTGATCTTTTACAGCTAGAACTTCGTGACTTGCAATTGCTATTTGGGTGTCAAATTCCGTAACATTTTGTATATTTTCTGGATGACAAGTCATATGCGATGATGCACATATCAAGAATTTTCGTCTGCCTCACTTGATGTCAGCATTGCAAGAAATGCTTTAGTAGATGTAGATGTAGATGCCTTTTCTTCTGAATTCTTTTTACCATCCTCTGGCTCCTTCTTAATTTTAAATCAGCATTTATTTGTAAAATGTTCTAACTTGTTACATATTCGACATTTTGGAAGTTTGCTTGAATTGAGTTTTCTTCAGATTTTATTTATCTTCGTTATGAGTGCTTGCAGTGCTTTGTTCATTTCCTTCATTCAACTTTGAGTCAGTTATTTCTTATTTCCTGAAGAAGTTTTACTTTAATTGTGTCGGCAGTGATCGTCATACCGGAATTCTCTATAGCCATGATCATTGGCTTGTATTCGTTTAAAAGTCCTGATAGTAGAAGTACTCCAATCATCTCTCCGTTTATATTGTAATCGACCTCTTTTAATTGATGTGCCGTTGTTGTAACCTTGTTGACGTATTCTTCTATAGATCGGCATTTTGCCGGTCTGATCGGGTTATTTGCCGGGTCAATTCTTCATCTTCGAATATCTCTTGAAGCTTATCCCAAGTACCCTTTGCAGTGGTCATCTGTTGAATATATCCGTAATTACTTTTGTCAATAGATAATATGATTTTTGCTCGGGCCATGGTACGCTTCTTTGTGTCCGTCGTGTACGTTGTGTCGCCTTCCTCGTAACTCAATAAGTCTGCGGCTTCCAAATATGCTCTCAAATATGCAAACTTCCAAATATGTAAGCTTCCAGCTGCTGTAATTCTCTCATCTAAGGAGTTTTTTGATCTGAACGTTTCCAGTCGTAGTTAAATCCATCGTGTTTCGATGTTAGGTCTCACCGATATCATACAATAATCGTGTGTTGTGAGCAAAAATGTTATTTGTACTTTGCTTGAAAAGTTTTCGTATTAAAACGTAATTGTTACCTCACAAGCCAGTCAGGGACCATAACCTGTTGGGTACACGATTATTTAGAAAGGGATACACGATTATTTAGAGAGGATAAAATGATCGTGTGTCAGTTATGTTGATGAGCAGCAACGAGAGAGAGATCTCGATACTTTTTTTATCGATCAAATCGATATATTATCGTCAAGTTCAAAAGAAACATGATGGTACTAATGTGATTAGTTTAAAGTAACAAAATGAGTTTCAGATAAATAAAATATGTATATCTTATATCTAACACTCCTATTTTTATTTTTGCATTGAAAATTAATTTTTATGTAAAAATGAAAATAAGAGAAACAATCTCCAATGATCTTGATCTTAACGAACGTTATACATGACATGATCCTGAATAATATTCAAGAGGTTATAATCGTCGGACACCTTGCGTAATGCTAATGCCGACAGTACTGTAATGTTTAAGTACCTTATAACTCGAAGAATACTTAATGAAAAATAACTTTATTACAGTGTTTTGAAAAGCTCTTGACGTTAGCTATATGAACGTGAAATAAAGAATAGTGAATAGTGAGAATTAGGGTAAATGAAAGTGTGACGCGGTTGTTGGAGAACGATTAACTAATACTGTTATTCATTGCAATATTTAATTGAATATATTTCCATACGAACGTTTCGGCTCTTTTTAGAGTCATCATCAACGTTGCTACAGTTCTTCAAAAATATGAAACGTCCCTCATGCATCAAAAGTAGCCACTAAAGAATTGAATGGTCATAAGTGAGGTGCACGAATTTCGTTGTAATTTTATACAATTATTCTGGAATGAATGTGAAAAATGTACCATGTTATTGGTAGATTATAAAAACTTGTAATAATAGGTAGCTTACCATTAGATGATGAGAGATTACAAGAACAAATAAATTATAAAGAATATCGTCCATAAATTCGTGCAACAATCATTATAATAGATATTGTGACGTAACGTGTTCCGTCCGTCACAAGGATCGTAAACCCGACCGAACAGCTCCGCTGGCGTCCTGGGTTTTGCACTTTTAGCAGGCGGACGCACATGCATGCTCTTTTTAGCGTTGTCGCGTTTACTCGTACGACCCACAGATATACTGCGTCGGGTTTTCTTTTGCCATTCTTTCGTGCGTTATCGTGTTGCGAGTTTTACAGGATATTTGGCGACCCCCTTTGTGACCTTGTGAATTACGCGCCGTCTCACCTGACCAGAGGAAGAAGGAAGACAGCCAGCACAATGGTTCAAATGCGGGACAGCAGAAGAAGGATTGGTCGGGGCGCCCAGCATCCTACAGAGAAGGTGGCACGCAGATTAGGCCCTCTCGTGGGAAATAGCGATCACTACGTGCCCCAGAAGGATCAGCGCCCGGTACTAGTGCTGTGGGTACCGGATAGAGAGCGTCGAGAAGGACTCAGGACGAGCAAAGAAAGACTCTACCGCACTGAGAGCAGCAACGAGGACTATCGGGTTGAGACGGATGTCATCCAGTTGTAAGTTCGCCAATTTCCTTGTCAGGGAAGCGCGTGTCAGTATCGTAATTATTTCTCGTTTGCCGTACGCACACGAAGTTGTAATGACATAAGATTTCTCGCATTAATGTTGTTTAAGCGCGCCGCCTCCCTCGACTACGCAGTACGATACTTTCGTTATAGTCGCCTTCCGCGTCCGCCTAAGCCACAGCCTAGTCATTTCCGCCAAGTATTGTCGCGTAATAATTTGTCCCGCTTGTATTGGAACGTTGTATCGTAGCGTCTGTGTATTCGTTATCTCTTTCTAACATTCTGTAAGACGGTTCGAAGTCCTCGCGAACGAGAACGAGGTCGCACCGTGTTTGGGGGACGCCGTAATCATTCCCTATCTCAACTATGTGGAGCCGAACTGTTGTTCGTGCGATTTTGCTAGAGTTATTCTCGCGCGGCGTGAGCTCATGCCGTTGAGAAGTAGCGTAATTGTTACGCATTATTAGAAGCGTACCGGGAAACATACGAAGCGACAATAAAGCATTGCTATCGTCACAACCTTGTCGAGCGAGAGATTGACAGAATATATTTGTTATTTTTACTTCTATTAATCATTGTATCATTTGTCGCCCTGTTCGTTCCTTCAAACGATCCTTTATACTCGATCACGAACCGCCCCCTCTGCCATTTTCGAGGCTGAGCTGCCGGTTGAGAGGGCCGTCGATGTTCGCAGTTTAGTAGAATATCGCGTGCAAAATAGCCTGATTAATTTCGAGTAAGAATGGCACGCTCGCTCGTGCCTGGCGCCCAATTATTGGTTTCGAGATCTTATGTACCGAAGCGTTCGGACAAGGAAGAAATTTCGGTGTCTTCTAAGATCGGACGAATTCTTAATTCAAAAGTATCGGAGATTATAGAGTATTAACTGCGAACGCACGGCGAAGTTGCGCCACGCTCGTGAGTGCGGTTGTAATATATATCAATAGTCAGAATAGAAGAGAATACTTGTTAGTTAATGCACGACAAAGTTGACTGACGGTATTTTGAAAGTGTGTAGCAGGTACATACATATAATATATTGTCTTTATTTACAAGGATAAAGTTAAACGTTAAAATAATAAATTATTTATAATTTGTTTAAAATAGAAGCGCTTGATGCATTCGGTGTAAGACTGTAAATTGAGACTATTATTTTGCATTTGTATATGTAACATCTCAGATACCAGTCTTCTTCCCAAATAACGTTCGCGTTCTAAAATTTTGAAATTATTTCAATCGAAATCATGATTTAATGAAAGTCTGTGATCTGTAATGACCGATCTAGTGTCATTGGAGCTATTAATTTGTTCTTGAATTCTCGTTTTTAGTTTTCTGCCGGTTTGACCTACGTACGTATGTCACGTTGCAATCTTTGCATTCTATTTCATAAACCACATTCTTATTTGATTCTTTCGGGAGAACATCTTTGTGAACTTTCGCAAATCTTCCGAGCTTATTTAAACTGAAAAATACTTCATGTTTAAGTTACCAGTAATGTTCCTGAATTTATTCGAGATCTATTGAATGTACGATAATAAGAACCAAGAAGTTCTTGTTCTGGTGGCGAGTTAGTCGTATTGTTTTGTGCTTTTAACTGTTTGTGGATTAACGCTTTTAATCTTAAATTAATCGCCTCAAAAATAAAATCAGGAGGATAATCATCTTCTAGCATAGTGTTTATTATAATTTTAAGATTCCTGTCATGATAAATAAAAAATTGAGTTTACCATATAAAAAATTTTAGATAACCTTGACTTGACCTTAAGAACATCTCATCAAGATCAACCAAGATCATCGTTTTCCTTCCCTCTAGTAACAAACATGAGCAACATTTGTCTGACACATTCTTCCGTATCTATTATCAGTACAAACTTACCTTTTTAAAAATGGTAAAAGAAAGCGCTAAAAATATACGTGCTTCTTGAATAAAACCTAAGTGTCTAAACTAATTAATAGTAGTTTTAATTCTTCTTCAATGATATTGAAGAAGAATTCTTATTCAAAACCTTATTGAAGGTCTTCTTATTCCAATCCAAGTAATAGCAGCTTTAGCTCTCTATCAAAAATTATTATTCCTCGAAAGAACTAACGTATCAAATAAAAAATTCAAATCCAGATGCTACAGTCTTGACTAATCAAGTTAAATTTTATTAAATTAAAAAGTAAAACCTAGTGGTATTTTCTTTGTGATTAACTTTAATGATACGGTACAATGTTGTTACCTAACTGTTACATCTTTAAATTAAAATTCATGCCTCCTCGTAGATAATACATCAATTATAACTGAAATAACCAATAGAGATGGAGAGTTAGAACTTATCCAATAAGCACTCATACGATACACTCAATTTTTCTGTGTCTGTTTGAAAATTTAACCCGTTCTTTTGTCCAGGTATGTGTATCATCTCAGCAGTCAATCTTTTATTTAGTATATTTTCCTTGTCTAAAATTTCTACATCATCCCAGATAAAACTATGTCCGTTTTCTGTTCTGTGTTCTGTTATAACTGATTTCTGTTTTGTGTTCCATCCTTTGACTATATACACCTGGACTGCCAGTAGCCAACTTCAGACGTGTCTCCAAGCTGAAAAATTAGGCTCCGCCCCGGAGCTCAATTTTCTGTGGGTGAGTGGGGAGCTTTGACTATAGTATATGCACGTTTATGGTGTGCAAATAACGGTGCACATCAAAGAATATTTTTTTGAGTGTATAATATAAAAGATCCTGAGCGTGTTTAATACAAAAGATCCTGAACATTTTTAACGTCGAAAAACATAGTAAAAATATGTATTGTTTTATAAACGGGTGCAAATCATTGAGGTATAAACAAAAACATGTAGAAAACAAACCAGTTTTGCCGTTTTACAAGTAAGTTGTTTATTTTTAACCTGGTTTTTTTTTACCAATTGTGAACTGGTATTCAGTATCCTCCGATTATTACTTAATTTCAAGTTCCATGTAATTATTTCCAAAATATGATTTATTATTTTCATTGTGCATAATTACTTGGAATCTATAGTACTGGCAATATTATAAAATTGAGTAAATTGATATTTTTGCAGATTTCCAAAAAATGATTTATTATTACCTTTCATTAAATAGTTTTCTTATATTCATTTATTGCTAAAATTATTATTTATATTTATTTTCATTGCTTTATATCCCTATTATAAACCAGGGAATGGAAGTAACTCGTTACTTGTAACGAAGTTACAGTTACAAGTTACTTTTTTGGTAACTTTACTGGTAACTGCGTTACTCTTTTTTTTGGTAACTGTAACGGTAACGAAGTTACATTTTTTTGGTAACGGTAACGAATTATACAGTTACTTTTATCGTTACTTTG
>NW_017296446.1:46372-48080 GCF_001594075.2 Trachymyrmex cornetzi | reverse complement strand
AAGCCTCTAGGCCAGTCCGCTGTGATTGTTGGTCGTCGATTTAAAAAAAAGTAACGGAAAAGTAACGAAAAGTTACTTTCTCGAGTAACGGTAACTGTAACGAGTTACTTTTAAAAATCGGTAACTAGTAACGGTAACTTGTTACTTTTCCTACTCGGTAACGAGTAACTGTAACTTGTTACTTTTAAAAAGTAACTTTCCATTCCCTGTTATACACATACAAATTCTCGTAACAGGTAGCCTAACCTCAAAAACAATATTACATCCCTTTTTCATCCTTTTCAGATTTTTTTCTGACTTCTTATCAATTCTCAACCAAATATTTAATGAATTTAAACTTTTCCTATTTGAAAAAGTCTTCCTTATATAATAAAACTTACTTATAAAAAATATAACAACTTTCGCATTTGAACTTCCCGATCTTTGGGCCCCAGGGCGGAGCCTAACAGTATTCACTGAATACTGTTCAGCCAACTTCAGTTTGCGGACAACGAGAGTATGCATTTCCTATAGCAAAAATGAGGGACTAGCAGTCCAGGTGTATATAGTCAAAGATCCCATTTGATGTGGTTTTTATGTTCCGCTATTTTAATTTTTAGCATTCTACCTGTCTGTCCTACGTATGTTGCATTGCAATCGTTGCACGGAATTTTGTATACTACGTTGCACTTTTGAAATTTATTCATACGATCTTTTTGTACTTTTATTAGGTTATTCAATTTATTCAACCCCTTATAAGCCACTCTAACATTATTCATATTTCGAAAAAGATTTTGTATTTTATTCGCCAAACTGGAAATGTAAGGAATTACAAAGAGGTTACATATCTCATTATCATTTCGTGTGTCCGTTGCATTATTAATGTCTTTATTGTTTGACTGATCTAGTTTCTTTCTTACTCTTTTCTTTATTGTATTTATAATGAGTTGTAATGCATATCCATTATCTAGGAGAATTCTAATTATTTTGTCTAAATTGTTTTTGTGAAAGCACGGGTGTAACAACAATAATACCCTATCCGTTAAACTATATATTACACCTATCTTTGTGTTGATGGATGTTGAGAATGATAATTCAAGAACCTACCAGAAGCGGTCGGTTTTTGATACCAGTCATATATGATTTCATTATTATTTTCCTTAATTAATATGACGTCTAAGAAATTGAGTCTGTCCTTCCCTTTCTCTAATGTGAATTGCAATCTCTCATGGTAACTGTTGAATCCTTTTAAAATATTTTGTATATTCTTTTGGTTTGTAGCTAGTGCTATGTCATCTACATACCTGATATAAAAATTTGATTTGATTGATAGTTTATTAATGCACGTAACCTTTAAATCCTCTAATGTTATGTTCACTATTACTGGTGATAACGGAGACCCCATCGATATATCGAATGTTTGTTTATAATAGGAGTTATTAAACGTGAAATATGTGGATTCAAGAACCAATATAATTGCTGTGAGAAACTCAATTTTATTAAAATTAGCTTGTTTTTAATTAAGTCCGGTCTATCATTTATTCCTTTTATCGCTAACTCAACCAGTATATTCGTGTATAGCGAAACTGCGTCTAATGAATATAATTGGTCGTCAGTTTTTAATTTTAAAAGGTGTGCTATTTTTGTTACTTTAAAGCTGTTATTAACCGTGTATTTGTTCCTACCCATGTACGATTTTAAACCTGGGCCAACAGCGGGCCAACGTCGG
>NW_017296446.1:41968-44362 GCF_001594075.2 Trachymyrmex cornetzi | reverse complement strand
GTTTGCCGTGATGTCGCCAACGTCGGCCCAACGTTCAACGTCGGCTGATAGTCGGCAAACCTTACCTGGGTACCTATACTTTCACTGATGATGTGCAAATATGTCGCTATATTGTGTAATATACTGCCTATGTATGATACTATTATACGTAAAGGACTACCATTCTTATGGACCTTTGATACTCCATATACGCTTGGCAAAATTGGATTTGCACAATTCAGCCAATCGTATCTGGTGTCATTTATATATTCTTGATCTCCCCATCTCTTTAACGTTTCCTTAAGTTTTGAAATTATTTTATTTGATGTATTGCGATTGATAATTGTATACGTACTTTCATCTTCTAACATCGAATTCATTTTGTTAACATAGTCATCTTTATTTATTGCTACCGTTATGTTTCTTTTGTCCGCATGGGTATATATAACATTTGGATTACTACGCGCAAATTTTTTTGTTAATATAAACATCTTGATGATCTTTTTTTCAATTTCGTTGTTATTAAATTTGATGTGATTAATAAAAGTTACAAAATTATTAGTAATTTCTGAAACGTTAATGTCTTTGATCTTTTTGAAATTGTGCTGCAAATTTTTTATTGTTTCAATCGTAATCCTTTTTGTGTCGTCGTAAGGTAAACTGAAATTCTCTCCTAATTGCAAAGTAGCATGTGCAAAATTTGGTATTTTACACCCAGTGAGATTAACAAACCATTTATTATTTAATGTATTCACATTATACTCTACGTTAATATAATCCATAGGATTTATTTGTATTTTAAATTTGTTTTTATCGTTATTATCGATGTTGTTTACGTTCCCTACATCCAAATTGTTATCCTGCCTGTTGTTGTTCATGTGTGTATTAAAAGTATATTTATTACAACTATGTTCTATAGGTTTAATTTCTTTAATAATATTAAAGTTATGTTTTTCTATTAATCTTTCATGTTTTCTCATCATTAAATTACGTTGTCTCTGACAAAATTTATCCAATTTAATGTTTTGTGTACTGAAAAATGTATTATGCATCGAATTTGGCAAGGTATTAAGTATTGACCTGTTAATTTCAGTAATTCTCTTTCTGATCTTCCTATGATAGTCACATGCATCATTAACCTCTAATTTGCAAATCGCTTTTATACAGTTATTTATCTTTACATTGGCTTTCTTTTTAAATTTGTTGTTGTGAAAGATTAATTTATACAATGAGACATTGTTTAGGTGTGTTGGTTATATCATTATCTCTAGGCATTGCTTTAAAAATTCTATCCTTAGGGCTATCTTAATTAGATCTTTGTTACAACCTATCCACTTCTTCAATATGATGACTGATTGCTGTCCGTATGTGTTTCTAATCTCCTTGAAATACGATGTACGTTGTTTCTCCGAGCGCATCTTTCAAGCCGCGCAGTATCAATATAAAGTTCAAAGGTCGTAATTGACTCGTGTAAGTGAATTCGTTAAGGTTTAATGCCAATCAAGTCTAAACGCAGGTAATTGTTGTGTATAAGTCTTTATTGTAAAATTCCGTATGTTTCGATACTGGTTTTGGATCCTTATCAATGGTTCGTATCAATATAATATCTCATCGTTTCTCCTGAAACACTAACGTAGATGTCTTGGTCATTCTAATTCTATTATTCAAATTTGAAACGTTGTTAAGTGTATAAATGAACGTATGTGTTATGTGATTTTGAATAGAGAGCAGTCGTGAAAGTTTAAGCGCGTCACTATTGTATGTATGTTCTTATTCAATTATTCTATTCTTAATTGACATCTATTATGATTATGGTGTTGTACTCCATAATCTCTTTTATATTGCTAACATGTACATTCTATGTTTTAATGTGTGGTAGTTTTACTTACATGACATATCTTTAATGATTACAATATACATTACGTTTCTTTTCATGTTGAACGTTCATCATACAATATTGTTACCTAACTGTTACCGTAAACACCATCGATAATAACGATAGGAACAAATTTAAAATACAAATAAATCCTATGGATTATATTAACATAGACTATAATGTGAATACATTAAATAATAAATGGTTTGTTAATCTCACTGGGTGTAAAATACCAAATTTGCACATGCTATTTTGTAATTAGGAGAGAATTTCTGTTTACCTTATGACATAAAAAGGATTACGATTAAAACAATAAAAAATTTGGAACATAATTTCAAAAAGGTCAAAGACATTAACGTTTCAGAAATTAGAAATGATTTGTAACTTTTATCAATAACATCAAATTCAATGACAACGTAATCGAAAAAAAAGATCATCAAGATGTTTATATAAACAAAAAAATTTACACGTAATAATCCAAATGTTATACACTACTCAACAAAATCTAGGGAACACTTTCAAACACGCTAAAAATTGAG
>NW_017296446.1:41185-41685 GCF_001594075.2 Trachymyrmex cornetzi | reverse complement strand
TTTAACGTTCAATAACTCGGTGGAAAAAAATCCTACAACAATCAATAAAAAGGGAAATTGAAGGTAAAGATTCACTCTTTCGACTGCTGCAAACCGTATTTTCGTGTAATTTTTACCTCACGCCATAGTACACACCTTTGTAAAGTGTGTACAAAATTATACGATATGTTTTAGATTTGACAAATATCCATTTGTGTCCTTATAGCTCCGTCAAAGATCAGTTAGATTGAAATATCAATTACTGATTTTGAAAGTAGAGATTTCAACCTTTAAAATGCTTTTTTGAAAATCTCATTATGACCATTTTTGACGAAGTTACTCTAACCTGAAGTTAAAGAATCATTATGTGATGTCTTTTTTTATCAGAATTTTCGAAGTGCTCTTGACATTTTCTGAAAAATAGTGGTTACCGCCAACATTAGCGTAACCCAATGTGCACCACGAGAGTTTTGGGTTAGCGCGAAAGAAGAAGACTTGAAGTTGGCGCTAACGCACTCTCG
>NW_017296446.1:35731-39670 GCF_001594075.2 Trachymyrmex cornetzi | reverse complement strand
CTTCATCGTTCAATAATTCGGTGAAAAAAAATCGTACAATGTTTAATAAAAAATCAAATTAAAGGTACAGATTCACTCTTTCGACTGCTGTAAACCGCATTTTCGTGTAATTTTTACCTCACGCCAAAGACCTTTGTAAAGTTTGTAAAAAATTTTTAGATTTGACGGATATCCATTTGTGTCCGTATAACTCCATAAAGTATCAGTCATATTGAAATTTCAATTATAGATTTCGAAAGTAGAGATTTCATCCTTTAAAATCCTTTTTTCATTTTTTGTCTGCGATGAATTTTCATTGAATTATGGTGTTGTGAATATTGCTCAATTTTTAGCGTGTTTGAAAGTGTTCCCTAGATTTTGTTGAGTAGTGTATAGTAACCGAACCCTAACATTTTTTGTTCATAACTTTTTAACGGACAGCGACCGCCACCTAAAATCTGGTGGAGGTCATTCAGGGTCACGACCTTGACAACATATGTCAAGGTCAAGGTCATCGGAGGTGGCTCCCCTTTTCTTAACATTTAGGGGAGAGAGGTCTAAATCGGACCGTGTTCCAAATAGGTCCTTTTTATTTTAAACGATTACGGTTAAGTAGATTTGCGTACTATTTATAATGTAAAGTCCTTATAAGACACCGAACATGTGATAGCAGTTTGACACACACAGTTCTCTGTCATAACATTCATAAAATAGACCCAAATATGTATTTTCAACCACCTTGCGAAAATTTTTTTAAAAAAGGAAATCCATGTAAATCATTATTTAAAAGGTGTTAAAAATTTGAAAAGTAATTGATTTAAGGTAATTAAAGAGTGTAGAATTCAAAAATATTACGCATTTTGTGATCACTTTTGCGGTTTATAGTAAAATTTGTTCTAAAGTTCGAAAGGACCCGTGTCCAAATCGGACAGTAGGTACAGTGAATAACTTATAGGCTTGGTTGCAGTACTGGTGATTAGCTGATCAGATCTGATCCAAGCAATTAAATCAGTAAAATATCATGAGTCATCAGACTCAAATTAGTCGAGTTTTATTAATTTCAATTCTTATAATATAAACAGTCAGTAATTTCTTTTTCCGAAAAAATGTTTTTCTTGGACTATCAAATTGCTCGTTTTTACTCAATACTAAGAAAAATACATTAAAATATTAAAAAATTTTATCTAAATATCCATAAAAATAGGAGTTTTCGATTCGAACCAGGGTATGGTCCGATTTGAAACCAATGGTTCCAAATCGGACCGGAAAAAGCGTTTTTACATTTTCCATTACGGTTCAACACAGGTGAGAGATACGTCAAAATGGTCTAAAGGAAAAATGAAGGGAATTAAATGATCTTTCCAATGGCACCTTCGATTTTACGATCGGACTTTATTTACGCCTTATAGAGAGCAAAAACTGTAAATAGATCCGATTTAGACCACTCTCCCCTACCTAAAATTTTTCTTTCAGTAACTGAAAGAACGTTGTTTAAATTTCTATTAATTTCTATTAAACAAATGAATGTAAGTAAGCACTGTAAGTAAAATATGTACGGTGCAAAGAATGTTATGGATAAAAATTTCTCTAATAATAGACAATGTAGCCAATTGAACTGGATCAAGTGTAGCCAACTGTAGCCAGTTCCAAGAAGGAATTTATTTATTGCGATACATGTGTACCCCAATTTAAATAATACATGACTATCGCATAAAATTAAACTTATTCGATAGTTGCATAAAGTCAGTAATTTTTACATTATAGCGATAATTTGAAAAAACAACCCATGTTCAATGAAACAGATTATTACAATTAAGTGTCAATTGCGGAAAATAATGAATTTTTACAATACTCCGATAATTGTAAAAACTAAATACTTTTTATAGAAAGCCATGAATTAATACATTTATTGAATTAGTAATAAGGCTCGAAATAATAAATATATAAACTGAGCCAATATAACAAAAACAAGATTTTAGAAAAACGAAGTAATATATTAAAGAAAAGTTACATTTTAAGAAATAAAAAAACACACAAACATTTCGACGCCGATCGGGTCATTTTCAATGTTGACAAATTATTAAACGTTAAAGAAATTATAAACTGAACAAATAATACTTGAAAATTCGCTGAAGTATGTACACTTTACTGTTAAGTCGTTACAAAGTTTTTTCCCCTCCTTTGCTCCTCTCTCTCTCTCTCTCTCTCTCTCTCTCAATGCGTAAGATGTCCATTTATAAAAGTTACCTCTCTCCACCACACTTTAAATATTATAAAAGTTTTAAAATGAACAAAAAAATAATATAAAACAATTCGCTGATGTATGTACGCTTTTACTTGTTAAGTCGTTAAAAAGATTTTTTTCCATCCTTTGCTCCTCTCTTCCTCCATGTGCAAGATGTCAATTTGTAAAAGTTGCCTCTCTCAAAACCAATTTAAGAAACGAGATGTTACTGTAGTCGTGGTACCTCCGTATTGTCCAATATTATAAATATATTTATTTTTTGCGTCAATAGGTAAAATAAAGAAACGAACATCTAAAATTTAGTATGAAATACGCGTAATGGTAAGATAAACAAAATTCTGTAGAACTTGAAATTAAATCATTAAAACAAAAACTAAAAAACAAAAATTATATCTTACTTACAAATGAAGAGTAAAATAACGCAAAAGAGGATGGTAGTACATAAAAATTTTTTCACTGTTAAAAATTATGGAGCAATTTGCAGTTGTACTATAACTAAGAATCAATTCGTTAGGATAACTAGCAAGACCTGCTCAAGACCACGCGAAACAATACAATAACCGAGAGGACAAATGGAAACCAAAAGGATGTAACACTGGAAGGGGAATAAGAAAAACAGTTAGAAAGGGGAAAGAGACCGTATTAAGTTGGAATACGATTCCGGCAATGATTCCGTGTCATTTTGTCTATTGATCCCATGTCTTTGTCTTTTTATGTGCACCATTTCCGAAATCAATCTTTTATTATATGACGGTTCAATGTCTAAAATCTTCACATCATCCCACTTGAAATTATGACTTTTCCAGACGATGACTTGAAATAACCGATAGAGATTTTGATCTCCTGTTGATATCGGAAATATGCTCATGTACTCTCGTACGTACCTGCCTCTTCGTTTGGCCAACATAGCTCACATCACATTCATCACAAGAAATCTTGTAAACGACATTCTGATTTTTAGATGGTTTTAACTTATCTTTCCCTCTTTTTATTAAACTCTTTAGAGTGTTAGGAATTGTGTAAGCTAATTTGCAATTAAACACATTGACGAGTGGTGAAAATCTTTCAGATATGGAACCGACGTATGGAATTGCAAAAAATTTTTCCTTAACCTTCTTAATATCAGCTAAATTGCTATTATGGATGTGGTATTTTATCCTGTTATTAATCGTTGAAAAAATAAAATGAATTGGATATCCATTGTTTAAAAAAGTATTAATCGCGTTAACCAAATTAATTCTATGAAACCGAGGATGGCATAAACGGATAATTCGATCAACCACGCCATATATAACACCCCTCTTGTGACAAACCGGATGGTGTGAGCTAAAATTCAAGAATCTGCCGGAATAGGTATAAATTATAAGTTAACTGAGCGTCAACATGTATTATCCAAATAGAAGTCAGTGCCGTAACGACCCTTGAATATATATGGCGTGGTTGATCGAATTATCCGTTTATGCCATTCTCGGTTTCATAGAATTAATTTGGTTAACGCGATTAATACTTTTTTAAACAATGGATATCCAATTCATTTTATTTTCTCAACGATTAATAACAGGATAAAATACCACATCCATAATAGCAATTTAGCTGATATTAAGAAGGTTAAGGAAAAATTTTTTGCAATTCCATACGTCGGTTCCATATCTGAAAGATTTTCACCACTCGTCAATGTGTTTAATTGCAAATTAGCTTACACAATTCCTAACACT
>NW_017296446.1:34237-35163 GCF_001594075.2 Trachymyrmex cornetzi | reverse complement strand
GTTATTTTACTCTTCATTTGTAAGTAAGATATAATTTTTGTTTTTTAGTTTTTGTTTTAATGATTTAATTTCAAGTTCTACAGAATTTTGTTTATCTTACCATTACGCGTATTTCATACTAAATTTTAGATGTTCGTTTCTTTATTTTAACTATTGACGCAAAAAATAAATATATTTATAATATTGGACAATACGGAGGTACCACGACTACAGTAACATTTCGTTTCTTAAATTGGTTTTGAGAGAGGCAACTTTTACAAATTGACATCTTGCACATGGAGGAAGAGAGGAGCAAAGGATGGAAAAAAATCTTTTTAACGACTTAACAAGTAAAAGCGTACATACATCAGCGAATTGTTTTATATTATTTTTTTGTTCATTTTATAATTTTTTATAATATTTAAAGTGTGGTGGAGAGAGGTAACTTTTATAAATGGACATCTTGCGCATTGAGAGAGAGAGGAGCAAAGGAGGGGGGAAAAAATCTTTGTAACGACTTAACAGTAAAGTGTACATACATCAGCGAATTTTAAAGTATTATTTGTTCAGTTTATAATTTCTTTAACGTTTAATAATTTGTCAACATTGAAAATGACCCGATCGGCGTCGAAACGTTTGTGTGTTTTTTTATCTCTTAAAATGTAACTTTCCTTTAATATATTACTTCGTTTTTCTAAAATCTTGTTTTTGTTATATTTTCTCGTTGCCCTACTGATCTTGTTTATATAATACATTTATGTTCACTTCTCACAATGATGTATATTTAGAAAGAAATATTGATTAAATGCGTTATTATCAGGGTTGAGTAGTGCTAAATTAAAAAGTTGAAAGTTCAGTTAAAAAGTTAAAAAGTTAATTAATTTTAACTTAACTTAGTTACATTTTAGACTCCTAACTTTTTAACTTTATTTAGTTACATTTTATCG
>NW_017296446.1:33355-33618 GCF_001594075.2 Trachymyrmex cornetzi | reverse complement strand
TTTTAATTCAATTAATTTCATTATACATTAACTTGTATCTTAACTAAGTTAAATTTTTAAGGTTATTAACTTTAACTTAACTTAGTTAAAAAAAAAAGTAACTTACCCAACCCTGGTTATTATTGATATCGTAAAATAGTACATTACGATACAAGGGCGCAAAGTAGGTGTTCCCACACTCGCTTTTTTGCCACCCTCGCTTCGCTCGGGCGACAAACTCGGCTCGTGCGGGAATCACCTACTTTGCGCACTTGTATCGTAAT
>NW_017296446.1:0-33246 GCF_001594075.2 Trachymyrmex cornetzi | reverse complement strand
TACTTTGCGCACGCAAATGCGTGTGCAAAATCGAACTTTGCGCACGATAGTAGGAAAAAAATTTTAATTTATATTTTAAACAAGATATGTTAAAACATTTTTTACTACACTTTACAAAATGCATTAAATAGAATATTTTCTAAAGATAAATGCTATAATTTATTAAATCATGTAAATACAATATTAAGTAAGAAATAACTGATAGAAGAAAATTTTTTTTTTCCACAAGGTGTTATTATAGTTTCTTCTGATATTATTACATTACTAATAAATAACAAAACGGCGTTCCATAAAGAAATGATAAAGATCTCAATTTTAACAATTTTTTTCGTTCTTGGTATAAACTCCACCTCATAGATACGTATTAATTGGTAGGTGTATATTTTAATTCTGCAAAAGGATTTTTGAATCTTTAAAGATGGAAAGAAGTAATTGTTTTACAAAAATTATTACGTTTAGTCGGTAAAATAAATAACTTTTGGATCCCCTTAACACGCTCTAATGAAATTCGCGGATGAGAAGATTCGAAAGCATTAATCAAATTTACTCTCATTGTCAGTGAATTTCCAAGTTTCTCGCGCTTGGACTCGTTTTACAAATTCGCCCGGCCGTTTCATCAGCGTTCGCTTAATCGTTTTCACACAATGGTCTCCGCGCAATAGCCCCTATCGCAACCAGATGTACATAAGGCCTTTGTGATACGATCATAGACTGAACCAGTTTTGTTCGTATTTCTGATATCATTAATGAATCGAAACATCTGTGCCGACTTGATCCGACTGAAAATCGTTGCTCTGACTTCTGCACTTGAAATCACAAGAAAATTAATTGCTTGAATAATCCGTATCGGTCACTGATTGATTGGATAATCTGTTCTCTACAAATTGTAAACAAAAATTTTTCCGAGCATTTGTGAAATTATGTCGGATTTAAAACAACATTTTTTGTGATTCATTTTACTGATTGCAACAAGAAATTATTAATTAATAAAAGCAATCCAAGTAGCAAGCTCACGTTTGTCGTTATACTTTGACGTTAATATATTTTGTTGTCTCAATTTGACATAATAGAGTCAATTTGCTATCTGGGAATAGAGATAAGGATTATTTTTTCGTAAAAGATATTCGATGTTTAACACACGATGTATAACACATCACAATTTTTTGTTTACCCGTCAATGAATAATTGAAATCAGTAAATGAATAATTAGATATACACGGGAAATTAATTCGCGCGTATTATATATAAAATGAAATAAAAGAATTTTGATGAAAATTCATTCATCTCTGATCTACTTTCGTATAATTACGCGTTAAATTAGAAGAAAATTTAATGATTCAATTCTGTTTTCTATATATATAATACTTCATATTCCTCCATATTTTAATTTGTTTTTATTGATATTTTGTTACAAATGATCACATTTTGCCGATGCCTATATGGTAATATATAAAATAACAGCGTAACTAATAAAAAATTATATATACCGCGATTACGAGCATTAGCGAGTTAATCCGAAAAAAGAGTGAATGCAAGTAAATCGCGTGTATTTCCTGCAAACAGTGTATTTGAGCTTTAATTAGTGAACGGTTTTAGGGAATGAAGCAATCTATTGGAAGACTGTATTTCGTAGACTTCGAGATTGTAAGTTTTCAATCTTTCATTGGGAAAATAAAGATAGGCTTTACCTTGGATAATTTTCTGGAAAAGGGTTGTTTTTCTAACAAATAAAGGAAGTAAAAATATTTGAATTTATCGCAAATTTCAAAACGATGTAAACCAAAACTTTTTATTGATTAATAAAATTTTTCTTCAAAAGAAATTTTTAATTTAGTCAATCGAGACAAATATTTTAGATAACATTTTATTGAGAAATTAAAGAATATAAATACAAATTTTTAGTAAAAGTATAAATTTTAAATAAATGAAAAAATATTTTTATTTAAAATAAAAATTAAGAAATTATATGACAGCCGCTCAAATAATAGAATTAATAATTAAAAAGTCAACAATTAAGAGCCATAAACTTCGTATATTTATAAACGATAAAACAAAACAATTAAATGTTCGTGTGATCGCTATAAAATAATTTGTTAACAAATCTCATTGTCAATTTCTGATAACAGTAGGCCTTTGTAAAAATATAAAGTTCAGCTAATATTCACAGATAACCCCGAATTTACAAAATGTCCGCAATACATATTTATATGGTTCCTATCCGTTAATAATTAAAATAATCACTAAAGATATATAAAAAACATAATATGACCGAACGGAACAATCCAACATATTTCAAACTATAAACATACAGACGTTATTTTAAAATTATTGTACATACAAACATATTATATTATGAAGATTTTTGTAACGTTAAATATAGATCACAAAATGAAAATGTGATGAGAGTGTCAACTCGAAGTGAAAGACACAGTCAGTCTGAGTAGTATTGAAATGCACGTACAAGAACATTTACATCATTTCAATTATGGTATAAAATCTGGATTGTTTCTACATTGAAGATGATCTCGTACTTAGGTCGAAATGTCTGTATTTTTATGGTTTGAAATATGTTGGATTATTCCGTTCGGTCATATTATTTTTTATATATCTTTAGTGATTATTTTAATTATTAATGGATAGGGACTATATAAATATTGCGGACATTTAGTCAATTCGGGATTATCTGTCAATATTAGCTAAACTTTATATTTTTACAAAAGCCTATTATTATTAGAAATTGACAATGAGATTTGTTAACAAATTATTTTATAGCGATTACAAGAACATTTAATTGTTTTGTTTTACCATTTATAAATATACGAAGTTTATGGCTCTTAACTCTTGACTTTTTAATTATTAATTGTTTTTATTTAAATTTATATTTTCATTTATAAATCCTTTTTAATTTACTTTCTAATTTACTTATTAGTTTTTTTTGATACAGTGCATTGTTTATCAATAAGCCATTGTAATGAAACCTGTAATGTAATTGATATTAAGAAGATTTATATAATTATTAGCAAAAGTATTTTAAGGGAAAACAGAAAAGCTACTTGAAAAACTAAGTGAAATCAATGAAGCAACGAAATGATTGCAAAGAAGATTCACCTGAACACGTGCTTCCGACAGCGATATCCGAAGTGCGACTTCCTCTCTGAGGAAAACGTCGGGATAATGCGTTTTCTGGAAAAGAGATTCCAATTCTTGAAGCTGTTGAGGTGTGAACGTGGTCCGATTGCGTCTCTGCTTAAAAAAGTTCCAAAGATCTGACTGTTACATATGTCACGAACTTCAAGAATTCGCTACATTAAATTATTTCACAGCTTTCAATCAAGAAATCATATTTATGTTATTGCATAAAGATGGCATACAATACCCTATTTTTATATCATCATGTGTAGTGATATTATTATTAATGTACTTACAATATTCTAAAAAAAATTTTAAGATATTAAGATTAAAAAGTTATATAAGATAAGGTTGCCGAAGCCGTATCACTTTTCACATAAAGGCTTGTAACTAAGAAATTATGAAGAATACTTTTAAGTTTTTTACAGCATAACAAACTACACCCTTTTCCTTTTTTTATGTAATTTTTTTATAATTTTTTCACATTATTTTAATGTATTAAATAAAGATTTTTTCAGTATGATAAGATTTTGATAAAAAAGAAGTTGCCTAAATTGTGTACCTTACTGAAATTCCTTATTTAAAATATTACAATGGAAAATAACTTTTAAATTACACAAGAAAAGGGAAAAATTATATTTTATTATGCTATTAAAAACTCTAGAATATATTTTCCATAATTTCTGAAACACATGATAATTTCGGGAAATAATTTGAATTTCTATGCGAAACAAAATAAACACTTCATTAGATTTACAATAGACATTTTTATATAATAATAAATAGAATAGAAATGTAAGAAATATAAAAATCAACGAATGATGATGCCTGAGAGCCGAACACTGGATGTACATACGCGTGTAATGAATTTATTCAATCAATACATAATATACAATATACGTTTCGATCTTATACTGCGGATCCTTCTCAATATCGCAAAACAATCATTAAAATAGAATTGAACATTCTTTTTTTTGATCACTTAAAAATTGATATTAACAAAACGAGTTCTGCGACATGTGGCCGTGTCTTGTAATGTAGACGTAAGGAAATTATGATGTCCAAGCGTATTTTCATTATAATTATCAAGTTAATTATGACAAATTATTTAAACCGAATTAAATAGACATATGTAATAAATAATAATAATTGATAAAATATTAAACTTACATAATAAATGCAAAGACAAATGTAAAAATACTAAGCAACGTGCGATTTAGGAGGTTAGATTATGGAACAATTTAGGAGACTACAATGTTAGAAATGTTCTTAAATTTCATTAACTTTTAAGTTACATAATTGAATTTAATTTGAATTTAATTTCATGACATTATATTAAATTTAATGTGCACGTTCATTACATTTAAGTAACTACTGTAACTTAATTTTCAGTTAAATCATTCATTATTTTTAATTTCATTCATAATCACCAGCTTCATTTACATGTAAAGGAAGCTCGTGGTTACATTTCTAACAGTGTACTTCATGATTCGATTTAGGAAACTAGAACAGTTTGTAAACCTATATTTATCTTATCTGCAAATAAGAATGTCAAGCAAACTTCAACCCTATTAATTTAATTTTAATAGTATTCTAATCGTGAGAAATGATCAAAACTCAGGCTATTTAACTCATATTTTCTGCAATTCTATAATGAAATACGTTGAAAAACAGCAACAAATAAAAAATTTCTTATGTATAAATATACCTAAATACATATACATAAATATACATAAATAGCTATGAACATTTATAAACATATATAATTAAACATTTATAATATATGAGCAATTCTTTTATATATTTCAAAATTTAATTTTTTTTTAACGAGGGAAGTTACCCACATGTCTAATTAGTTTTGTAAAAGTAATGGTTAGGAGTTATATCCTACTTCTTAACTAAAATAAATGCCATTTGCTCGGAAAATTTGATATTTGTTAGAGAATGGAGTTAAAGTCTACTATAATCGGTTCTGAAAATGGATTTAAATGACATTTCCTTCGAAAATTTATTTAAATTTTTGATTTTTCTACATATATATGAGTAATATATGTAAGTGGAATAGAAAGGAAAATAAACCTGAGTCTCGATTTCAATGGTGGATGTTGAACACTCTTTTTATCTATCCCTCCCCCGAAATTCGAATTGCGTTTGGGTATGATACATAATATATAAAGTTATACGAACGTATGTACATAAAAAAATACATATGTATTTTCTTACTTATTATATATTTTCATTAATGTATCATTATACGTTTTTAACAAATAAAAATTTGAAAAGTTAAAAATATTTTATTGTAAGTTTTGCTATACTAGGCAGACAAATTAAAAATACAGTAAATTAGAACCCGCTAATACAATCAAGATTCAACTATTCTTTTTTATTTCACTTATGTAGGGGAGGGTTACCGAATGCGTACTACTTAATCTATTTTTTAATTATATTTTCCATTTGACACTGCTTTGTAAACAAATGAACATTCGAAATTGTAGCTTGAGGTTTTGGACGTATATTATTATATGCTTAACTTTTCACCAATAACAAATTTGTTATTTTTTGTAACATGCTGCAAAAGGTACGATTTAAACAACCAATCACCTCAATTGTTCGTATAGGTCTTTATTAAATCGTATTTTCTTTGAAATTATTGAATTTATGAGTGAAAACAATTGAAAGTATAAGATTAATAAAAGAAATTATTAACTAATACCTAGTAATTAAATAATACCTTATTTTAAAAATTTATTGAAGAAAATGAAGTGTTTTTCATAATTATTAAATAATAATGAAAAGATAAATGATGTCAAAAATTGGCTCAAATGTACAGAGTGTCTCTGATCACTTGCAATCGGATGAGAGATGTTTGTCAAGAGAAAAATATTTCAGAGAAAAGTTGTAAGATTTAAAAAGATCTCTTTACTGGTCTTATTAGTTTAACCTTGGGTTTTTTAAATGAAGAGCATTTTGAAAACTTGTAAATATATATTTATTTTGAAATACAATTTTTTTAAATATGTTAATTTTAAAATATATTAATTTTAAAATACAACTTACAACTTTTGTCTCAAACATTTCTTTCGAAAATGATTAGTTTCACTGAAGGATTCCGATACTTTTCGAATATCCTGTATGTATATATTAGACTCATTAAATTCAGGATAAAACGCTTAGTCTTGTAGTGTGTCCCGATTACGACTGATCAAAGACATCCTGCATTTTGTACTGATATCAATTATTAGTTTTATAATTATCAGTCTTATCTTGTGACGATACAATATAGGAAACTTGATGGATTTTGTAAAAGTATCGATTTTTAATATTTATAATGGTAGCAAATATGTACAGTGAGAGTAAAAAGTATTCGTACAAGAAAATTCGTTATAAAAAAAGTCTTATTTGTAGAAAGACATTAATTAGCAATTTTATACAATGAATAGATTCTGTTCTAACTTAAACAAACGAGCTTAGCATGTATTCCTGATTTTAGATGCTAAATTTCTCTTCATTATGATCATAAATAAATAAATGTTTGCAGCCTATAGAATTCTATATATAGACACTACATAAATGCGTAGGTAACAAAGGCTCGTACGTTAGAAAAGAAAGAGAGCGACAATAGAGTACGACAACCATTTTTGCTTTGTCTTTTTTATGACTTAGTTTTCACAATACGTTGTGTTTTTTTCTTTTTCCTTTTTACTAGCGCAAAGGATATGGTGGATGGGTAATAAAATAAAGTGCATATATATAGTGATGCGAACGAATTTATTTTTATTCACATCTAATTACACAGAATTTTTATACATATTAAAAAACTAAAGCTAATAGCTCGCAATCGACAAGCTGATGTCCATTGAAGATGTCGCTATTGCGTGTAGCGTTCTTGGACGCGATATTGGAGAATCGCGTATATTTGGCATCAACCGAATCGACGAGTCGGACTAATCGTTCAAACGTTACACCCGTCAAACTCGAACATATGGTGTAGCGTCGTTTCGGGCATCATCATGCGTACGGATGAAGAATCGAGACGTACAAGCGTAACATCGTTCAGCGTGCAAACTCTGACGATTAGCGGCCCAACGCTTATAAAATTGTCCTTATATTCGTTCCGCAGCATCTTGTAAATATTTCATCGATGTTCGTAGAGGCCCTTTCACGTTTCGAGAGACAGCGACAGTTCGTATCCGCGATGATCTCCCAGGGCGATCTCCATGGAACTCTATGGAACAACGTTGATTCCAATTTCCAAATACTTGTAACCCGTAGCCGTCAGGTCGTAACGTCTGCTCAGTAAGCGCACCGCGCGACGCTCCAAGCTGTGTATATACATAATGTCGAAAAAACGTTATTTATTGTATAGAACATTGAAACTTACACGTTATATTCCTTCTTCACGTCGATGCGCTGCTCTCTTTGGCGAAGTATATTTTTTCAAAAATAATTAATGAAACCAAAAAATATGTATTACAGGCAATAGGAGTTGACGCTGGTTATCAGTTAGCGCAAATTTTCTTAATACTAAATATATAAACCTTAACTTTGAACGTTTCCACTTATGGTTTGAGTCTCCATCAGCAATCTTTCACCCTAGTGTAACAATTGGAGTATTGCATGACAAAATGATATCTCCAACAAGAGAAAATTAAAAACCAGACTTTCTGAACACAAAAAGTATATCCACATCAGTGCAACATCCACTCATTCAGTGATCACAGAACATAGGTTGCAGAACGATCGTGACTTTAATTGGCAAAACGTAGAAATTTTGGATGTAGAAAATTATTATAATAAAAGATTAATATTAGAGATGATGCATATTAATCGACAGACCAACGGGCTGAATCTACAACATGATACCATTGGTTTAAATCATGCGTACATTGAAATTCTTAACAAACTTTAAGGCTCGTTCGTAATACATTATACATTATATAAACTTGTTTGTCTTCAAATTGACCGCTATGTCACTTGTTTAGAAATCATTATTTAACTGACTGTCGAAATGACAAGACACATATTGTTCTCGCAGTAATTTTTTTAAATTTGGTGATAATTTATAAGATATTAACAAGTTACAAAATGTTAAATAAGAGAGATTCATTATTCAGTGTAGAAGCGTCGACTGTGTGAGGTGAGGTGAATATCAATTTTCCAATTATACATACGATAATTTAATCTTTCATATAATTTTAGCTTGAGTTCTCATTACCACTCAGCTTTCTAACAAAGTTAGAACTCTCCCACGTACTTACCTCACAACAGTAAACGGTTCAATATTCGAGAGGAAAAACGTTGGAGAAATCATTTTGCCATGCAATACTCTAATTGTTACACTAGGGTGAAAGATTGCTGATGAAGACTCAAACCATGAATGGAAACGTTCAAAGTTAAGGTTTATATATTTAGTATTAAGAAACATTGCGCTAACTGATAACCAGCGTCGACTCCTATTGCCTGTAATACATATTTTATGGTTTTATTAATTATTTTAATATATTAAAGGAGTTTGTAAAAACTTATTAGTTTTTATATCAATTTGTAATTCATCATTATATTTTTTCAATCGTTCGTACAAACGGGTATCGCAAGACTGATCGCATCCGCATAAATTGTGGCGTATAAGATAATACTAATTCTAAAATCGAAGAAGGGGCAGGCCGTTCTCCACTCTCCAAGAATTTTGAACGTGTCACAACACGTTTTATCACGTATTTCTAAGTATTTTCTTTGTCATGAGTTTATACATACGTTTATACGTACATACGTACGTTTATACTTACGTTTATAGGTACGTTTATATGTACGTTTATACATACGTTTATGCATACATACGTTTATACGTACGTTTATACATATATTTGTAAGTAGATATACTATATCGGTTCTAGTCCACTATGTGTTAGTGCGTATACGTATACGATGTGTATGTGTGTGTGTGTGTGTATGAGGGGGTCAGAGAGGGAAAAATGCATCACAGACGTTGGGAAGAGGGTAGCGCGTCACATGGGACCGTGTTAGAGGGGAAGGGGGTTCATTCCTTCTCACTTTAACCTATTGTCCTCTCTCTCTCCCATCGTAGGACGCAGTTCTCTCCAACACGTTGCGGTCCTATACTTATTATTTGCGCTCTCTCCCACGTTATCTTTTCTTTTTGCACGTGATTTATTTCAGTATATATGGTATTTACAATTTTTAATGATACGACTTAGAAATTAATTATGATAATATTTTTATGAATTTTTAATAATATAACCCAGTAACACTAATTATGATAATAAATTTTAGTAATAGAGTACAAAAAATGATCAAGCGCTTTCTTATCGACTAATTCAATACTTATTGAATTGTACTACTGAACATCTATTACTAACTAATTCTTAACTACAGGAAAAGAGGAAAAAATATCAAAGTATATTTTTAAAAAATTTCGTGCTTTGTCTTAAATTTGATACATTTCTTTTTAGCGCTTCGACCACCAGTTGTATATTTTAAATACATTTTGTAACGCACAATCCTTAACATGTTTTGACCATCGCATAGTATTGGTAACATCTAGATATGTAAAGAATCTATATCTTTGTAATCAGTGTCCAGAGTCTCAATGATCAAGTTGTCGTTATCGAGTACATCAGCCAGCTATTCGCGTTTTTCATGTCCTTTAACGTTTACGGGAGCCTTATTGTCGTCACTCCCTTCCGCACTAATTACAGCCATTGTAATCAGGCATTTCATCATGCTGTACAGGATCATCCCGTCTTCCCATTGCAATCCATGGTGATAAGCACTCAGTCAGGAAGAGCAATACTTTTCTGATTTTGTCAAGAAACTCCATGGCATAGGACATGTAAAAATGTAATGAGAAAGAATGGCTCCTTTTCTTAACACCACCGCTTCTTTCACAACAAATTTGTTTCCAATGATAAATCCTTGCAGATCCACGAACGTTGGTGCAATAATGATGAACGACTTTTCGGGACTGTGCTCGATCGCAAAGAATCTTGGTTTTTATCTCTTTTAATGAAAACAAGGGGAGATTTAAAAAGGAATATACTTTTAATGAACATTTATTTTTTATGTAATGCAGCGTATAGAGGAGATCGGGGCTGATTGTCGTACGGGGTTGATTGTCAAAATGCTTATAACTCAAACAAGACATGGCAGAAAAATCTGTTTTTTTGACTGTAGATAGCTGATATAATTTGTTGTGTAAAATGGTTTGTACCACAAGCATTGTATATATTATTTACAGCGATTTTTGAGAAAATGTAGTTGGTGAGTAAATTTTTATAATCACCTATTTTGTTGTCTGACAAGTCTTTGCGATTATTAATCGTAATATCCATATATTCATAGAAAATGACATATCTTAGAAGATCTTTGATACAATTAAGTAATCATTATTCTGTCTAAGTTTGTGAATACAGTTTCATATATTAAAAATGGCTATGTGGGGTAGATTGACCAAAATGAGGCGAGATTAGGTGACAATTAATTTTAATATCTTTATAGGACACATTTTCAGAGAATATACTCACAAATATATTATATTTCATATAGATATATATTTTTTTATTTTTCATATAGAAACTATGGTATAAAAACAAATTACGTATTTTATGATTAAAATAACTATTTTATTTGTATTAATACTATAATTACTATTATTTCTCGAAATATAGAACAGATATTAAAATAAAAATTGTGTTTTTTATATGTGTTGTTCATAACAAATATGTTACTGCCAATCCTAAAACGTGTGACAATCAACCCAGAACGTAAGGTTAATTTTCGCCGGGTATATTTTCGGGTCATATTTTCGCAGCATCATTTAAAATTAAATAACTTATTTTTATGATATCATGAATTCACGAATATTTTTTTTTAAACTTAAAGGATGTAGTATATTGTAACGTATATAATATTTAAAAATCAGGCATCCACATTTTTCTAAAAATCAATAATCAAAAATTGTGACAATCGGCCCCGGTGTCTCATACGATATAATCTAAACCATAGATTATTAGTTCATATACTATGTCAGAATTTTTATCATAAATTCTGTACAAAATGTTTGCAGCATCGCGTTTATTAGTAATACAATGTTCTCTTGTAAATGGTACAAAATATTTGAATGTCTCACTAACATCATGCGTATATTGACTCAGTTCATAGAATACATGCTCTACACATTGCTTAAGCTCAAATAAGAAGAGCATAGTCGTTGAATTCATGTACAAGCATGGACCATATAATGCTAATTTTAGGTTATTCGTATTACATATTTTAACATGTTCCATATTCAGATCTTGAATTAATAATGATGACGATGATCATGATATGATTGCTGCCTGCATTAATCGCTCAATATCTGAACGTCTCTCGATGAACGCCTTCCATGAGGCAGGATCATGCGATTTCCTCGATTTTCACCGATCTCAATTTGTACGTGAGACGTAGACCCCACGAGGATTTCAATGTTCAGGAACTTGTACAGTGTCGATGCTAATGCATATCTCCTCATTAAGATGTAAGATATGTAGCGAGATTTCGAAGACGTATGAGAAGATGGGATGTAGAAAAAAGAAAACATGTAAATAAACCTTAGAAAAAAATACGTAACGTATTAAAAAAAAATTTATAAAACTTGAATATAAAACTGTCTCTCGCACACCTTATCTTGTTGAATTGGAACGTAATAGTTCATAGAATGAGGCGTTTTCAATGGTAGTGCCTGATACAGTAGAAGCAATCTGCTCAATGTTGTAGGAGCAATCCACAGAGCAACATATGTAATAAGACTTATGTATCATAAGTCTCTTTTTTTAAATAGTGATCCCACCACAAATTTTCAGAAGCATCGCATTCCACCGAATCCTCAGCGTATGTAGTGAACCAACTGACTGAATCAGTAACGTCGCCATAAGTCTCTCTAATTAGTGCTACCATTTTACATTTTCCAGCAACATATCCAAGTTATCATTGAAGATTATTATTTTCGCATCAAGAGTTATTTCGCCTCTACGTGTGTGCGATTTTACTTCAATATAATTGTCACACGGAGAGAATTTTTTCTTAGAATTTACTCTGAAAATATGACAGTCGTGGGACAACATTGTATTCCGAAGAAAAAACTACAATAAAGTCTAAGATAAGTTTGATCAACTTTACTGAAGTGCATGGTAAAAATCTTTAAAATATTGTATCGTACCACAATTCCCATACTTTCAGGATAAATTTTAAAAGGAAATTCTCTCCGTGCATAATTACATTTTATGACATTGAAGTATTAGGTGTTAAACTTAATTCCTGCCGTTCTTCGTCTCCAAAATTGATTTGTTTCGGAGAGAAATACCTTAATCAAAGTATTATTAATAAAGTATTATAATTAGTAATAAAGTAGAAAATGGAGGAAATTATTTTGATTAAGGTATTCATTCATCTTCCCTTCGAAACGAATCAATTTTGGAGACGAAAAACGGCAGGAATTAAGTTTAACACCTAATAATATATGTACAACAACGTCTATGTATGGATGAGCTTCGCTGTATGTTCCACCAGTAACGTCATGAATCGTACAACGACATGTAGGAAGATTTGCATTTACGTAATCATCAAACTTTGAATCACACACATAGATATGTTTACATATCTGCTATGCTTATGCTCGGTACACTATGTATTACTGCAAGTAAGCATGTTTCAAAATCCAAGTACTTCATACTACGAGTCAAATCATGCATCATCGACGAGAAGTATTGTTTATCAATTTCACACAGAGTAACGTAAACGTACAATTATTGTTTAACGTTTAAAGTATAATATCCTCACAGATGTTTTATGGTGCGATGACTGCGGCGGTAAACATTCACTGAGCGATTGATGTATTAAAGCTCTCTATCGTTCATGCGTTTTCTATTTCATTATTTTTATATATTATCATTTATTTTTATTTTTTCAATTTTTATTCTTTTTCTTTCGGACGGTGTTTTCAATGTGGAATTTTGCTTATCTTTACAAATATGCGAGTTAATTTTTAGTGTAATTGCCATCAAGCCTACATTATTTGTATTGAAAGTGACCTAATTAAGGCCCAGATGTTTTTAATAGATTGCTCAGTTGTTATTAGTATTGAATATTTAACTTTTGAACGGTAATATTAAAAAAATGCGTGCGTACATTCGTACATACAGTATGTACGTGCGTACGTACGTACGTACTTAATGTGCATATCTACATATTCAATTTAATTCAATTTTTAATTTAATTTATTTGTGTATTATTTACAAAATAACAAAAAAACATGACAACTACAGAGTTAAACGAGAAAAATTAAGTTTACTGGTGCACAAAATGGTGAGGCACCAGAAAAGTCTACTGCTCTAACGCCTACCAGAAAAAGAGAGTACCTAAAGAATTAGTGTAAAAAACGCAAAAGCGAACATAAAACATAAATTTATAATATAGTACGAAAGTTGGATTACAGAATATAAAAACGTAACATGACGCCCAGCACAAACATAAATACATCTAAAACTCGTAACTCATACATAACCTTAATTTTTTGGATCGTATCTGCAATGTCAAATGTTACGTGAATTTACGAAGAATTTTTTCAAATTTGTCGTCTGATTTTACTTATATTATAGTTACATAACAGTGATATTATTTAAATAAGAAACGGCGACAGGATTGACATATAACAATTATATATTGAGATAAAATGCATAAATAACATTTACGCAATGCAAAATTTGTCACTGTGACATCACAAATGGGTGAAATTGTTATTTATTTCTTAACCCTTAAATATCACACTATTTTCGCCACCTCATTTCACCACACATAGATTACGGTAACCCTGGAGTCTTCTTTTGCTTTTATCCCGGGATATAATGCATCAATGCAAAGAAAGTTTTTCCCCCCTTGCTTCCACTCCACATTTCTGACCGTTCATAAACGCCGCACGTTTTTTCAAACGGCATGGGTTATCATAACTCAGTGTGGTATTCAAGAGTTAATTATTGACATCGACTCAATTTCTTTGATTTGAAGAAGTTTTTTGGTTATTTCTTGTTATTAGAATTAAAAAAATAATTTATGTAGTTTTGCAAATTTTTTTCTAAATGAAAAATGTATTTTTTATATGTATCAAAACATTTTCTTAAATAAAAATTATTTTTTATGTAATAAAAAAATTACGGTCGTATCTTATAGAAAAAAATAATTTTTTTGTTATTATTTACCTTTGTTTTTCCAGTTCACTTTATTATTTACTGTTTCGCATACCTATATTTTTGTCTTCTTAACTACAATTAATTATTGAAAGACGCATCGCATCGTCGTCAAGATTGGAACCTACAATCCCTAGAATAGCAGCCTGATACACTTACGTTGAGCTAATCGCACGCTTGTGATAGAGTCATTGCCAATGTTACTTATACCTCCTATTGTAATCGTTCTTTATATTAATTTCATGCCTCTGCTGACAGTTTAACATTATTAATATTTGAAGAGATTACATGAAAACGAAATTATACTCTGATATTTTTGTCCACTTATGTTAGTTTGGAAATAATAATGATCTATCCATGTTAAATACTTATTCATTATATTTTTGTATCTATAAAGGAAAAATCTCTACACGACAATCGTATATATTATCTAATTGCATAAAAATAATTAACTGATAGCATAATAGAAGCAAACTATATAGAATCTAACCTATAATATCTTTTGGATAGACTTTATTTGCCAGCGATACTGATTATTTTGATTATTTGTTATATTGACGAATAATGAGAAATAATTTGCAATAGTACTTATTGATCAATCATTTTCTTATCAATTTATCACATTAGTTGTCCTTTAATATGTTTATATAACAGAGTCACTTCTCTCAATGTGCAAAAACAAATATAATGAAATATGCTCAAACACTGAAAAAGTGACGTATAATTTATAAAATTATGTTACATGGTAGTGATGTAATTTTTTAGAAAAGTACAATCTCATAATTTTAGTGATATAACTGATACAGACTACAGTATACGTTTTTGCAGATGTAACCAAAACATGTATTATTTACATCTTTTTCCATTATGGCTTAGTGATGTAAATGTATTTTGTATTTGTTATGTCTCATTCAAAGAATGGTATATGGATGTAACTTAATTACGTTTAATTTACATAGTTATATTATATGCTAAATATATAACAAAGACATGTAACAAAATTATCATATTTATATCAGGATATCTCCTTTACGCCCTAAAGTTGTTTTGTTGTTATAAAACAGAGACGTCTAAATAATGACAAAAAATTATATAACAGTGCCAAGTCATATTTGCTGGGCGTAACATAAATTCAAGATTAATATTGAAAATTCAATACAAAATTGAATACAATAGTAGTGGACAAGTAGTAAATCGGTAGCATACAATAGCAGTGCGGAAAGTCTGAGAGACGACGTACAAACCTATGTACGTATAAAAGTATAAACGTATGAACGTACGTATAAGCGTATATATAAACGTATATATAAACGTACGTACGTACGTACGTATGAATGTACGTATGTAGGTACGTATGTTCGTATAAAAGTATAAACGTATGAACGTACGTATAAGCGTATATATAAACGTATATATAAACGTATGTACGTACGTACGTATGAATGTACGTATGTAGGTACATATGAACGTACGTATGTAGGTACGTATGTATAGGTGAACGTATGTATGAACGCACGTATGAACGTACGTATATAGGTACGCATGAATGTACGTACGCAGGTATATATGAACGTACGCATGTACGTATATTCCATATGTATTTATGCACATTAAGTACGTACTTAAGTACGTATATTCAATATCTTACTTTTTGCGGAGCACTGAACCTCTTATGGTCGCAGACGTTCTCTCTCGCATCTGCGTCGTCTCTTAGACTTCCCGCACTGCTATTGTATGCTACCGATTTACTACTTGTCCACTACTATTGTATTCAGTAATATATTGAATTTTCAAAATTAATCTTGAATTTATACTACGTCATGCTACGTTTTTATATTCTGTAATCCAACTTTCGTTCTATAGTATAAATTTTTGTTTTATGTTCGCTTTTGCGCTTTTTACACTAATTCTTTACTCTCATTTTCTGGTAGGCGTTAGAGCAGCAGACTTTTCTGATGCCTCACCATTTTGTGCACCAGTAAACTTAATTTTTCTCGTTTAACTCTGTAGTCATGTTTTCTTGTTATTTTGTAAATAAAACACAAATAAACTAAATTAAAAATTAAATTAAATTGAATATGTAGGTATGCACATTAAGTACGTACACACGTACAGACGTACATAGTGTATGTTATGTACGTGTGTATGTACGAATTTTTTTAACATTACCGTTCAAAAGTTAAATAATCAATACTAATAACAATTGAGCAATCCATTAAAAACATCTTGACTTTAATCGGGTCACTTTCAATATAAATACAGACAAATTATGATTTCACAAACTATAAGATAAGAATCCGGCAATTATTGTTTGTCATTTTGTTTATTTGATCCTCGCAATGGCTTTGTTCACGTGGATCTTTGAAATCTTTCTGATTGCAGATCTTGTTACAGTACGCATTACATATAATGCAAAATTGTCATAACTTGGTACATGTATGTACATGAAACCGTCAACTATGTTGTTTATGTTCGAACTTGAAACATTCCGTGGAGCACGTATACTTTAAATTGTACCAATATGTAAACAGTATGAGTGAAGAAATTAAATAATTTTTTACGCCAAAAATTGTATTATCAGTAAATTCAGTATTGTAAGTACTTTCGGCAAAATTTATGATAAAGCTTCTATTATAGAACGTGAATAGTTTGCGCTTTAAACAATATTGAAAACTAACAACTGGTGAGTGAACATTGTTTTTCAAGAAGACGTGTATAAGCACACAATTATAATATAATATTTCATAATATTATTAATACTACCATAGTTCTAGCCATTACTGCATTTCAAGATTGGAAAGGACTTTATTATACAGTTTAGAGAATTGTCTAGTATACTTGTATAAATTCATACTGAAATATTTAGGTAATAAGATCAATTTTGTTCGATTATAGAATTTTGTATACTATTATAGTATACGTTACTCTGTGTGAAATTGATAAACAATATTGATCGTCGATGATGCGTGATTTGAGTCGTAGTATGAACTACTTGGATTTTGAAACGTGCTTACTTGCAGTAATACATAGTGTACTGAGCATATGAGTTTACATAGCAGATATGTAAACATCAATGTATGTTATTCAAAGTTCAATGATTACGTAAATTTAAATCTTCCTACATGTCATTGTACGATTCATGACGTTACTGATGGAACATACAGCGAAGCTCATTCACACATAGACGTTGTGGAACATATATTACTCCAATGTCATAAAATGTAATTATTATATCTATATTGAAGTAAAATCGCACACACATAGAGGCGAAATTGAAATAACTCTTGATGCGAAAATAATAATTTTCAGTGAGAACTTGGATATGTTGCTGGAAAATGTGAAATAGTAAGCACTAATTAGAGAAACTTACGATGTATGTAAATATGAAACCGGAATTTACCAATAGATGGCCATAGCTGTCAATGTAGTTGCCGTCAGACCGCGTCATTGACGCCATTTCATTGTTCTGACATATGACAAAGATTTTCAACTCACAACAATACAAGTTTCATACATTAGTTTGTAATAGCGTTGAACATGTCGAATTTTGTGCCTGGAAACTACGATTTGCGGACAGCATTGATTTTCTGTTACCATTTGGAGAAAACTGCTGCAGAATCGCATCGAATGCTTGTCGAAGCTCACGGTGAGCATGCTCTTGGTAAATCACAGTGCTTTGAGTGCTTTAAAAAATTCAAAAGTGGCGATTTTGACGTGAGAAACGAAGAACGTGGGAAACCACCGAGAAAGTTTGAAGACAGCGAATTGCAAGCATTGTTGGATGAGAATGACGTTCAAACTCAACAACTCGCGGATCAATTGAATCTGATACGAGAAGCCGTCTCCATACGTTTGAAATCCATGGGAAAGATTCAGAAGACGGGAAACTATAAGGTTCCACATGAACTGAATGAAAGACACCAGGAAAAACACTTGTGAAATGCTGTTCGCCAGGTACAAATGAAAGTCATTTCTCCATCGAATTGTGACTGGCGATGAAAAACGGATATATTTTGAGAATCCTAAGCGTAAAAGATCATGGGTAACTCCAGGCGAACCATTGACATCGACTGCAAGGCCAAATCGCTTTGGATGGAAGACAATGCTCTGTGTTTGTTGGGATCAGAAAGGTGTGAGCTGCTAAAACCTGGCGAAACCGTTAATACTGAATGCTACCGACAACAAATGATCAATTTGAATCAAGCTTTGCGTGAAAAACGATCGGAATATAAAAAAAGACAACACAAAGTGATTTTGCTTCATGATAATGCACTATCACACACAGCAAAACTGGTCAAGGAAAAGATTGAGGCGTTTGGTTGGGAAATACTTTCGCATGCGGCTTACTCACCAGACTTGGCTCCGTCCGATTACTACTTATTTGCGTCGATGGGACAGGCACTTGCTCAGCAGCGCATCACTTCTTACGAAGATGTACGAAAATGGCTAGATGACTGGTTTGGGTCAAAAGAGCAACAATTTTTTTTGCGTGGTATCCACAAATTGTCAAGCAGGTGGGAAAAATGTATAGCTAGCGATGGGCAATACTTCGAATAAAATATTTTTTATCATTTTCATGCAATAAACGTGTATTTTCTATATTGAAAAATTCCGGTTTTATATTTATATACCTGGTATGGCGACAGTGATTCAGTCAGTTGATTCACTACACACGCTGAGGATTCGGTGGAATGCGAAACTTCTGAAAATTTGTGGTGGAATCACTATTTAAAAAAAGAGAATTATGATACATAAGTCTTATTACATAAGTCGCTCTGTGGATCGCTCCTATTACATAGAGCAGATTGCTCCTACTGTATCAGGCACTACCCTTAAAAACGTCTCATTCTATGAATTATTATGTTCCAATTCAACAGGATGAGTTGGCTGAGAGACAGTAAGTTTTATAATGTTATAATAATAAGGCTCAAAAAATTAAAAAAAATGAAAGAAAAAGGGCCACGAGCCTAAGAATAAGTTGTTAGGAAATAGTGATGCTTTAAAAAATTCAAAATAAATATATCATATAGTCACAATATAAAATTATAATATGCCGGCAATGAACAATATAAACAAACACAAACACAAACGTTTCGATCCCTGTTGGATCATTATCAATGTTAGATACATAAAAATAAGACGGTGAAAATATTACAAAGTTAAAAATTAAAATTCGCTCTCAATCGCAAGTAAAAATGTAATAAAACTCACAGTAATTAATAAAATAAAATTCGATCAGTATGAGTATATAAGTTCAACTGTGAACGTTGTAATAAGTTGCAATACATGCTTCAGGTTATCAATTGTAAATTAAAGTAATTCGAATCTGTTAAAAAGAACATAAATATTATAAACATATAATATTGAGTATATGAAATAAAACGCAAGTATAAAAATATATAAAAAATGTATAAAATAAAATGCAAAGTATAAAAATGTAATCCATAAGGCAAAGAGTAAAATTAAAAATTGAGTAACATTAAAAAGTATTCTAAGATTTAGTAAGCAGGAAACAAAAAATCCAGTCGTAATAATAAAAATTGTATGATATCTAGTTACTAAGTAAAATATATATAATAAAAATTTTTTTAATACCAATTAAAATAACAGATAATATATCTAAAAGAAATGAATATAACGGATAATATATATAATAACAATTAAAATAACGGATAATGTATATAAATTAAAAAAATTTTTTAATAACAATTAAAATAACAGAAATAGCTACCTTGCAAATCGTGCGTCAGTATAATATAAAATTCTTAATTAGTTAAGAAGGAGAAAGAGATTGAATAATTTGAGAGTAAGAATCAGGTAATGATTCAGTATCGTTCATTTTATTTAGTCCTTGTTTCTGTCTTTTAATGTGAATCATTTCAGATACTAATCTCTTATTATAAGAAGACTCGCAATCCAAAATTCTCACATCATCCCATTTAAAATTGTGGTCTAAATTGATACGATGATCGGTTATAACAGTTAGTTATAACAGTTAGTTTCATGGAAGGCGTTCAACGAGGGACGTGCAGATATTGAGCGATTAATGCAGGCAACAATCTCATCATGATCATCGTCTTCATTATTGATTCAAGATCTGAATGTGGAACGTGTTAAAAAAGGTAATACGAATAACGTAAAACTAGTATTATATGGTACGTGCTTGTACACGAAACCAACGACTATGCTCTTCTTATTTGTGCTTGAGCAATGTGTCGAGCATGTATTCTATGAACTGAGTCAATATACGTATGGTGTTAGTGAGAAATTCAAATATTTTGTATCATTTTTAAGGAAACATCGTATTACTAATAAACGAGATGCTGCAACATTTTGTACAGAATTTATGATAAAAATTCTCTCATAGTACGTGAACTAATAGTCTATGGTTTAGATTATATTGTACACGCTGCATTACATGAAAAATAAATGTTCATTATAACTAAATTCCTTTTTAACCCTTTGAGGGGCAGCGTATCATATATGATACACCAAACTTTTTTCAGTTTTTTATCCATACCGTGACCGTTTTCAGCTCAATCGCTCTCGAATAAACTTCTACACTATCATTATTACTTAGGCTTCGTAATGCTTTGATTGAAAATTTGAAAATTTATTTATTTAATTATTTATAAACAATCAAAGACGGAAAATTTTTAATTTTTTCGAATAAATTCGGCCATGGACAGAGTTTTTAAGGTAATCTTATGAAAATTTGTATAAAAGGGTTTTCGGGGTCGCTGATTACGGATCCAGTATCAAATTTTTGAAATTCCTAAAAGTGGACCCTATATGGCGGCTTCATGAGATTTTTAGGGTCGACAATCATACACCTGAGTTCCGAGTTCAGACATTCATAATTTTCTAATTATTATATACCTCTTCCCAAGTGGATTCCTCAACAAACCGCGATTCTAACCTAAAATAATCGCCATATTGGATCCGCCATTTTGAATTTTCAAATTCTGATACCGGATTCGTGATCAGCGACTCCAAAAACCTATAGAAACACATTGATACCCATTGCAAGTCTAGCACAAAAATGTGCCCCTCAAAGGGTTAAACTTCACCCTCTTTTCAACACAAATGATAAAAACCAAGATTCTTTGCGATCGAGCACAGTCCCGAAAATTCGTTCACCATAATTATATCAACTTTCGTGGATCTTCAAGGATTTATCATTGGAAAGAAATTTGTTGTGATTGAAGCGACAATGTTAAGAAAAGGAGCCATTCTCTCTCATTACATTTTTACATGTCCTATGCCAGGAGTTTCTTGATAAAATCCGAAAAGCATTGCGCTTCCTGGCTGAGTGCTTATCACCATGGATTGCAAGGCGAGATGATCCCGTACAGCATGGTGAGACGCCTGATTACAATGGCTGTAATTAGTGCGGAAGAGAGTGACGACAATAATGCTCTCGTATACGTTAAAGGGCATGAAAAACGCGAATAGCTGGCTGATGTACTCGAAAACAACTTGACCATTGAGACATTGGACACTGATTACAAAGGTATAGATTCTTTACATAATCTAGATCTAGATATTACCAATACTATGCAATGTGTAAAACATGTTAAGGATTGTGCGTTACAAAATGTATTTAAAATATACAACTGGTGGTCGCAACGCCGAAAAGAAATGTATCAAATTTAAAATAAAGTATGAAATTTAAAAAAAATATATATTGGTTTCTTTTCCTCTTTCGCTATAGTTAAGAATTAGTTAATAATAGCTGATATTTTTATTGTAATAAATTCGATATTTTAACAACCAGAGGTAGACTCCTATTGCCTTATTTACTAATCTTGTTTTATTTATATATTTAAAGAGTTGTTAATTTGTTATAGTTATTATTTTATTATTTTTAATAATAGCTGTTCAGTAGTACGATTCAATAAGTATTGAATTAGTCAATAAGGAAGCGCTTGATCATTTTTTGTACTCTATTACTAAAAATTATTATAATAATTAGTATTATATTATTAAAAATACATAAAATTATTATCATAATTAATTTCTAAATCGTATTACTAAAAATCGTAAATACCATATATATTGAATTAAATCATGTGCAAAAAGAAAAGACAACGTGGGAGGGAGCGCAACGGGAGGAAGAGAGAGCGCAAATAATAAGTATAGGACCGCAACGGGTTGGAGAGAGAACCTCATCCTACGATAGGTGGGAGAGAGAGAGAGGACAATATGTTAAAGAGAGAAGGAACAAACCGCCTTCCCCTGTAATACGGATCCATGTGACGCGCTTCCCCCTTCCCAAGGTCTGTGATGCATTTTCTCTTCCCTGACCCCGTCACACACACACACACACACACACACACACACACACACACACACACACACAGATACACATCGTATACGTATACGCACTACGATATATTATATTTACTTATAAACATCTGTATAAACGTATGTATAAACGTACGTATAAACGTATGTATAAACGTACGTATAAACGTACGTATAAACGTAAGTATAAACGTACGTATGTACGTACGTATGAATGTACGTATGTACGTATAAACGTACGTATAATCTCATGACAAAGAAAATACTTAGAAAGACGTGATGAAACGTGTTGTGACGCGTTCGAAACTCTTGGAAAGTGGATAACGGCCTGCTCTTTCTTTGATTTTAGATGTATTATCACGTCACAATTTATGCGGATGCGATCAGTCTTGCGATACCCGCTTGTAGGAACGATTGAAAAAATGTACTTCGCCAAAGAGAGGAGCGCATCGAACGAGGTGAAGAAGAAATATAACGTATAAATTTCAACGTTCTATACAATAAATAACGCTTTTTCAACATTATGTATATACACAACTTGTAACGTCGCGCGGTGCGCTTACTGAGCAGACTTTACGACCTGACGGCTACAAGTATTTGGAAATTGGAATCTACGTTGGTCCATTTCGAGTTACGTGGAGATCGCCCTGGGAGATCAGCGCGGATACGAACTGTCGCTGTCTCTCGAAACGTGGAAGAGCCTCTACGAGCAGCGATGAAATATTTATAAAAACAAGAAAATAATCAAGGGCTAATGAGAGTAAATTCACTGTAGACGTTTGCGATGAGTTAAGAATTTATTCCATATTACTCTGTTCAGACGTTTCGGCCTTCCTTCGAGCCATCTTCAATGTATCCGAACTATACAGTCATATTAATTTTCATAGCTAGACTAGAAGTGACCACTCGTTCCATCTTTTTCAAATCGTGACACAAGATTGATAAAGCTAGGCAACGATCACAGATGTATTCTGTGTGTGAAGAAAAATAATTGTTACCACGATGTGTCAATAAAAAAAAAAAAAAAAATTTTTTTTATAAATTACCAATGAATCACTCATCCGCATAGCCATGTACAAATAATCCAAATTAACAACAAATACCGCAAAATTTAACAACCGTCAACAATAAGTAAAATTATCCCAGTGTGTCATTATTAAATAAATTTTAAATCAAATTATATCGAGAAACGTGGTATGTCATGTTAACAGACTAGTGATCGACAAGCGAATAAGTCAAAACGAAAAGCGTTTGAATACAAGCATGAAACATACGTAAGTCAATATTTATAAAATGCTGCGAAGCGAATATAAGAACAATTTTATAAGCGTTGGGCCGCTAACCGTCAGAGTTTGCCCGCTGAATGATGCTCTCGTACGTCTTGATTCTTTATCCGTACGCATGAAGATGCCCGAAACGACGCTAAACTGTAAGTTTGAGTTTGACGGGTGTGTCGATGTAACGTTCGAACGATTAGTCCGACTCGTCGATACGGTTGATGCCAAATATACGCGATTCTCCAATATCGCGTCCAAGAACGCTATACGCGATAGCGACATCTTCAATGGACATCAGCTCGTCGATTGCTATTAGCTTTAGTTTTTTAATATGTATGAAAAATCTGTTTAATTAGATATGAATAAAAATAAATTCGTTCGCATCACTATATATATGCACTTTATTTTATTACCCATCCGCCATATCCTTTGCGCTAGTCGAAAAGAAACAGAAAAATGCACAATGTATTGTGAAAACTAAGTCATAAAAAAGACTAAGCAAAAATGTTTGTCATACTTGTACTCTATCGTCGCGCTCTTTCTTTTCTAACGTACGAGCCCTTGTTACCTACGCATTTATATAGTGTCTAAAGTTCTGTAGTTTATAGGCTGCAAACATTTATTTATTTGTAATCTTAAGTGTTTCATTTCTTCCATAAGTGCTCCCCGCACTCGGCTTTCCCTCACCTACGAGTATCCTCTGCGCCCCGCCAACCCATCAGAAGACCAGAGTTAAAACCCATGTTTATTAGTTACTGAAATCGTTGAAGACAAATCTACAGCAAGTTGCCAGCATCATAAGCAATCGCAGATTTGTGCGGTTTTACTGAGGTTTGCTATCTGCGACCTTTGCTATCTGCGACCTTTGCTATCTGCGACCTTTGCTATCTGCGACCTTTGCTATCTGCGACCTTTGCTATCTGCGACCTTAGTTAACCATAAAAAATTGTTGTTTGGGAATTCACATGATATATTAAAAATAATTTTATAGGGGAGAATCTTGTTGTACCGACCAGCTCCTTGTATCGACCAAAGCTAATTTTCACTTATCCTGTTAAGTAATAGCGCTGTACGTGTACGACAGGATGCGTCCTATTGTTTTATATATCATAATCTGCGGTCATACGTATTACTACAACGTAGAGAAGAGGCAGCTTTTGTTGACAGCGTCACTAAGGAGTGCTACGACCGAGTTCTTTTTAGACCAAATTTCTTGTGTCTGATATAATTAAATGTTTTTATTGCATTGCACTATATTTAGTACACTATATTTAGTCATTAGCTGTAAGAAAATAGCATAATTATGACCATTTTCTTTATAACAGCGCAAAATAGACAAAAATATTTCGGCGCTGCTTTTCCTATAGCACCGATCAACCTACTGTTGCGTATTTCCGAGAAAACCTGTAAATAAGATTTTTAACTCTTGAACTATACATTCGAAAAATCCCGTACGTATGTATGTATGTATGTATGTATAGTATATACGTATAGTCCTCATCTTTAGAGTCATGTCAGATAAAGCACTTTTTATGCCAAAATCTACTTTGTCAAGTTCTTTATAATTTCTTGGACGCAATTGTCGAGTTGCCATAAAACTGCTAATAAATTGCTATAATAAAAGAAAATTTAATCATAAAATCTTTTCTCTAATCTTAGAATATAATGTCACACCAGTAAGTAAGACTTAAAATGTATAAATAGTAGTAGCTTGTCTTTGTATTATTTTCTTATCATCTTGTTGTTTTACATCCTCCTTCATGTCCTTCTCAGTCCATTTTTCTCCTTTCTTCCTCGTATTGATGTCAAGAAAGTTGTTGACAAGTTAAATTTTAACAGCGATCTATGAGATCGGCGTTACAGTTTAAAGGTTTATCTATTAGCAATTAAAATAAAATATGTTCATTTAAAAAAGAACAGAACGAAAAAGAGCTACGAGCTTAAAAATTAGTCGTTATAAAATTGAAATTATTAAGAAGTCACAGAATAAAAACATGTCATTTCGATATAATACAAGATTTAATTTGCCGGCAATAAACAATAAAACATAAACAAAACAAAACAGACGTTTCAATCCCTGTTGGATCATTATGTTATAATATAAAAGTAAAACGGTGAAAATATTTAAAAAATTAGAATATAAAAATTATAATTCATTCTCAATCGCAAAACTTATAAGACTCACAGTATTAATGTAATAAAAAACACGCTCAGTGTAACATGAAGCTTGTACAATGGTTGTAGTCAGTAAAAATGTGAACTTCTGGACATAGTATGCGGATTAGAACAAAATTGTATCTGTTAAAACGTATAGAAAATTATTTTTAAAAAATATAATATTAAAAGTGTATAAAGCAAGGAAAAGCATAAATACCAAATACAAAAAGAAAAAAATATATATATAACATTAAACGAGTAATCTAGGATTCTTAGAAATATAAACTGAATTAATAAATAATGAATTAATGTGTGAATAACAAAGAAAATTAATAGAAAATAACAATTAGTAACAATTAAAATAAATAATGAAAAATACATTACAGATCATATGTCAATATAAAATAAAATTGTCTATTGTAATTACAAACTGAAATATATCAAAATAAATTGTGTAACAGTTAAAATAACAGTTGATATATACCTTATAAAACGTATGCCAATCTAATATAAAAATATCAATTATCAGATAATGTGATGAAAGTGGAATGGTCATCTCTCTAGTGTGTTCAGAGACAATGTGAATAAGACAATCTTTGGTAAGAAGGTTGAAGTGGAAACGCCGAAGGAAGGAGTAAATAAGAGAGGGAGAAATAAAGTAGAGGGAAAAGAAATTTGGAAGAAAAGTGTAGTAAGAAGGAAAGCAGTTAAGAAGGAGAAAGAGATTTTATAATTTGCGAATAAGACTCGGGTAATGATTCTATATCACTCATTTTATTTAGACCCTGTTTTTGTCTTTTGATGTGTAAGAGTTGCGACGCGAGTTATGTGAGACAGACGTGTAGACAACTGAAGTCAAGAATCACAGAACATAAGAACCACATCCGATGGAACACGTCTGCTCGCAATGTTATAACGGAACATCGGTTGCAAGAGGGATGATTTTGACTGGGACGACGTTGCAATATTGGGCGAGGGAACTACAGAAAGAGATTGATTTCGGAGATGATATTCATCAAGAGACAAACGCATGGACTCAACCTGCAGACGGATATGGAAGGGCTTCCAAAGGCCTACCTCCCGATTATAGATAAATTATAAAAGCTCGAGTTATTGTCACGTCTTGTCAGTCGGTATCGTTCGTACACAGTAATAAGTTCTTCTGATGAGATTTTTTACCACTTTACAATTTTCATTAATACTAGCTAATAACTAAAAAGTGACTCACTGTGTCTGATTCCGACTGGCCAACATATCAGGAACCGGTTCTTGAATTATTCATGGTAATGTCTGCGATATGGTGTTTTGTAATCGTGGTGATCGTCCTTATTTTCGGGATAATTAATTATATTCTTAAAGTTTTTTGATAAATTAGTTTCTATATTCTTTATTTCGACATTTTTAATGTTTCTTTTCTTTTTCATTTTCCTTTTTTTTTCTTTTTGTTTAATTCTGACATTTAAATTCTCGATGTAGTGGAGCTCACCATGACTGGATAACTTTTACATTATATATGTTAGTTTATATTTGCTCTGAGAAAGGCTAAAAAATGAGCCGAAACATGTAAGCGCGTTTGTTAAATAAAGAAGTTTCAAGTTTCATAAGTGTATTATTTGAGCGACGTCTTCTGCGCCTGATTCCTAACGCCCGTATTCTTTCCAATTCTTTAATAATTTATGAAATATAAGACTTCCCTAAAATTTATTTGACTTTTTGAAACATTATTCCTCATTTTTACCTAAAAATCAACTAAATTTATAGCTGGTCGGTATTATACAGGACGATTTTTTTCCAATTTCAAATGCTAACTTTTTTCTTTTTGCTAATTATCAACCTTTGTATCCACATTTAGATAAAATAATTTCCGCCCTTTTATTAAGGGCATGGTTTGAACTACATATAACTTTTTTTTTATTTTCGGTAAGCCTAGCCTAAGATATTCTACAAAAACTTAAGTATGTCGGTACTACAGGACTCTCCCCTATCTCAGAAATACGGGGAAAATAGATTTTTTTTATGTTATATGTGTCTTCTTTTGTAAGTCGAATTTTCATATACCACGCTAGAACATATGATGAATTGGATATGTTGCAAAAGCTTCTTATGATAACGGGAATTTAGAGGTTTTAAAGATCATGATTCTGTTAAAGATGAAAAATTATGAAAATAGGGAATCCAAAATGGCGCTCTCGATATTTAGTTTTATACGTAGGGTTGCTGTAATCAAATTTTTTATCAAAATGAATATGAGCGTGCTGTGTAAGATAAATTGACTACGAATCTATTAATCAAATGGAAACATCAATGATGGCGAATTAAAAATTGCCGATCCCAAATGTTTGTGCTCGATTAAAGTCACATAAATATATTTTATACACTAAAATGAACTCGCTATCTTTCGACGTCTTCTATTGCGCACTGCTAAAGAAGGATTAAGAAAAAATTTTAATTAAAAGAAATTCTGAAAAAGTTGTGGATACTAAACGGCTGGTAATTATTTGCTTCACCCGATAGAAATGATCTACTATAAGTAACGATAAAACTCTTGCATAAAGGTACAGCGAACTAAACTGAATCGAAAAATTTGGTAGTAAAATTTTACAATTGTCGCAACAATTAACAAGATATTAGTTATTAAAAATCGTCGAATATTGGTTTTCAATAATTTTTTACTCAAGTTTTATCAACTTTATAGAAAAACAGCAAATGACAAAAGTTATTTTCTTCCCTTAGTGTTCTGAGAATTTTTTCAGAATTTTATAGTACTGCATTTTCTCATGTTGGTAAAAATAGTTGCCCATATAAGAAATGCAGTACTGAAAAGTTGACAAAAAGTTCTGAAAAAATTCTTAGAGCTCTATGAGAAAAAAATAAACAATTTTTGTCTCTTGCTGTTTTTCTGTAAAGTTGAAAGTACTTGAGTAAAAAATTATTGAATATCAATATTCGGTGATTTTTAGTAATACATATCTTGTTAATTATTGCGAAAATTGTAAAATAGTATAGGACTTTTCGACAGTTTAGTACGCTCTACCTCTATGTGAGAGTTTTATCATTACTTATCAAACACCCTCTATATCATTTATCGTCGGATATTTTTATGTATTTATTTTTTATGTATTTAACAATAAAGGATGTATATAAAACGCAAAAAAATTAAAGAACGAAAAATATAAAAAAGATAAAAATAACGGAGACAGTGACCGCCACGTCCTCGCCATTGTCTTTGGATTACTCTGGAGATTGACGTGAGAATGGTCAAGTAGACCATTTTCATCGGGTGAAGCAAATAATTGCCACAGCTGTCTAGTATCCACCATTTTTTTAGAATTTCTTTAATTTGAATTTTTTCTTAATCCTACTTTAACAGTACGCAATAGAAAATGTCGAAAGATAGCCGTTATTCATCTTATTTAATCAAATACAAACATTTCGGATCGGTCATTTTAAATTCGCCATCATTAATGTCTCCATTTAATTAACAGATTCGTAGTCAACTTGTATTACACAGCACGCACAAATTCATTTTGATAAAAATTCGATTATTACAACTCTATACTGAATGTCGAGGGCGCAATTTTAGATTCCCTCTTTTTATAATTCTTTTTTTTTAATAAAAACGAGACTGAAAGAACATAAATCTAGCACTTCCAATGCAAGCACAGTGCATAACGTAGTAGCACAGCACCAAATTAAATATGATCATAAATTCAATTGGGATAACATTGAAATTTTGGACATAGAACCTTTCTTTCAAAAAAGATTTACATCAGAAATGATACACATTAAAAAACAAATAAAAGGAATTAATAAACAAAGCGACAGAGAAAAGTTATTCGAATCATATTTACCGTTATTAAACATATCGTCCTCTACATGATTCCAGAACTTTCTATCGCTGACTCAGTAAATGTATATAAACTGTCAGACTCGTACAGAAATTAATATAACGTTTTTAGCATTGATTATTATCGCATGGCTTTTCCACGTTCTTGATCTCATCTTCGACACAGGTATTCTATAAATAAATGTTCTTAAGAACTACTAAGATCATTTTAATCTTTTGACTGTTATTAAACTATACTTTTTAATTACAATGTATTAAATCGAATCCGACTAAGTATCCCGATTATTGTTATAAGATAACTATTTGGCGTTTTTTCTTAATCTTTGACTTTGTTAAACTAGACTTTTTAATTATAATGTATTAAATTGAATCTGACTAAGTATCCCGATTATTATTATAAGATAACTATTTGGTGTGTTTTCTTAATCTTTAACTTTGTTAAATTAGACTATTTAATTATAATGTATTAAATTGAATCCGATTGAGTAATCCTTATATTGCACATAAGATAACTGTTTAGTTTATTACACGTGGCATATTATTAATTGAATTACAATTGTACACATTATCTAATAGAAATTGGAACTTTTGTGTGGACTTACATTGAGAAAATTTGCTGATACAAGTATCAAGATATGTCAGACAATCAGACTCGTATGGAACAGTTGCGTTTAAATGTGTGAAAAAAGGCACATCTATCAATGAATTGAGAAAATAACACCTGCGAGTAATGTATTAACGGATATTTGTAATATCTCAAAATATTTATAATTGTAAGACTCTATTCTTAAGACTTAAATTATGTTGTAATATATGCGTATCACGTTTAATTATATTCATACTGAGGAAGATCTGATTCAAGATCGAAACGTTTATTTTTTGTATTATATTAAATATATTAACTTTAAACTATCGATATCAGGCGTTTCGTGGTTATATACCTTTTTAATTACATTGTTTTAATATTCAAGAGGTTTTAGCCATCATTCGGACACCTTGCGTAATGCTAATGCCGACGATATTGTAACTTTCAAGCCTTATAACTCGAAAAATATTTAATGAAAAAATATTTTATTATAGTGTTCTGAAAAGCTCTTGAAATAAGCTATAATACTACGTATTAAAAAGAGGGGAGTCCTGTTTAAAAAATTCAACTTGACTATCACATGACCAGACTACACCCAAGGTCAACCTTTTATCATCAGTTAGGTAGATTTTTTGAAGTCGCGCAACTTTGCTTTTATATATTTTTTACTAGAGTTGATCGTTTTCGAGATATTTTAGCGTTTCCAGACTTTTTGAAGACCATTTATAACATAAAAAATCTACTTTCCCCGCATTTCTGGGATATAAAACTATTTTTACTATTTCATGTGGATCTTAACAACAACATTTTGTAGTTAACTACAGTTCAGCAGGGGACCAAAATCGGACTTTGTTAACATCCTCCTTTCCAAGCGAATGACACTCATTTTAAATTATAAATTACTTTATGTGGTTTCTGATATAAAAAGTTAATATAAAAATTAGAGCATATAACAACACACGCGAAGGAATGAGTGAAAGATTTATATATTAGATAATATGTCTAATAGGCCCAACGTTTATTCTATTAAGATACAAAAATATTCCGTAACATTATTATCAATATAAAAGTCTAGACGTTTCGACCTTTAATATGGTCTTCATCAGTAACAATTTGTATGTATGAGCCAATTTAATTACATTAAACTTAACATTATCGCAATGAGATGATTATACAATGATAGAAATCAAATTCTTAATTAGTTAAAACTTATTAATAAAAATCGTAATTTCTGTGATTGCCCATATCCAGGTCTTGTTGTAACTTCGTTATAGATTGTAAAATTGTACATCAATATTTAATATATTACAGAAAAATTGATCCTTGTCATACTTCGAAATTATTTTCTAAGTTTAAGTTCCAAGGCTTAAACTTATTTCTTTATATTGATTTGATTTCTTCACCAGTCATGGAAAGAGGTAAAATTCACCAATTTGACAAGAATTATTTAGAAGATATGTTATTATAAATCAGTTTCAACTGTGAGTCCACTCACAGTTACACTCACAGTTGAAACTGATTTATAATAACATATCTTCTAAATAATTCTTGTCAAATGGGTGAATTTTACCTCTTTCCATGACTAGTGAAGAAATCAAATCAATATAAAGAAATAAGTTTAAGCCTTGGAACTTAAACTTAGAAAATAATTTCGAAGTATGACAAGGATCAATTTTTCTGTAATATATTAAATATTGATGTACAATTTTACAATCTATAACGAAGTTACAACAAGACCTGGATATGGGCAATCACAGAAATTACGATTTTTATTAATAAGTTTTAACTAATTAAGAATTTGATTTCTATCATTGTATAATCATCTCATTGCGATAATGTTAAGTTTAATGTAATTAAATTGCCTCATACATACAAATTGTTACTGATGAAGACCATATTAAAGGTCGAAACGTCTATACTTTTATATTGATAATAATGTTACGGCATATTTTTGTATCTTAATAGAATAAACGTTGGGCCTATTAGACATATTATCTAATATATAAATCTTTCACCCATTCCTTCGAGTGTGTGGTTATATGCTCTAATTTTTATATTAACACTCATTTTAGTTAAGAAGTAGAATACTATTAGCATTTTTCACTGGCAGAACTGGTGCGCACTCAGTGCACATTAAAGCTGTTGTACATTAACCTAATCTGACTGTAAAAGCGAGAGATCTCAATTAATAAAATACCCAACGTATATTTTATCAAATATCACAATAAAATATATTAAGGATTTCGTGGTTTAATTCGTTTCTATATTTTTATTAAACGTTACATCTTTATATCGATTTGTGTACAACGACTTTAAAGTGCACTGAGTGCGCACCAGCTCTGCCAGTGAAAAACACTTTATGACTTCTAACCATTACTTTTTCAAAACTAAAACATCTGAGTATCTTTCCTTGTAAGACAACAATAACTTCTGGGTACCTTCTGTTGTAAAACAATGTGAAAATGATATTTTTAATTATTTTTAATGTTTTCTTATACGTTATTATTATTTTTAATATACAAGACGGTAATTTTACAAAAGAAAGGTGTATTGAATTTATATGGATATTGGACATATTTCATATAAAATCATATATATTTGTGAATGTTTATACAGGTTTATGTATGTTTATAAATGTTTATATATATATATACATATATGTATATATGTAGATATATATATATGTATATATATATATAGGGCGTT
>NW_017296445.1:0-210 GCF_001594075.2 Trachymyrmex cornetzi | reverse complement strand
ACTAATTCTCTATGAAAAGCTTCAGCCGGTTTGCGTGTACGCGTATAGTTCTGCGGCCCTTTTGTATTAGAGTAGTTAACATCGTTGTGTTTTTCTAACACTATATATGGCCCTATCCATTTCAATTCTAATTTCTTCGACCGACCTCTTTTCACTGTTTCGTCGTATAGTAGTACTTGGTCGCCTACTCGAAAGGTTTTCTCTCGGCTC
>NW_017296444.1:3012-3343 GCF_001594075.2 Trachymyrmex cornetzi | reverse complement strand
GAGTGTAATGTATGAATAAAAGAAATAAAGTAATTAACATATAATCAAGGGTTTTTTACTGGGTCGTAACAGTAGCAGCACCTATTTTTGTTAAGGACGTTCTCCGAAAAATCCATTTTCTTTAGATTTTTCTGAAACTTACAGAATAAGCTTGTTTTAGTGTTCTGAACATATATACTTCGAAGCTCAGTACTCGTTGCGGGATTAAAAATCGAGATATTCCACTTCAAAATTGAAACGTTTAACATAGAATCCCTATCTAAAGCTTATTCGAAAGTGGTTTTTTATTCACTGTAAACAAAGTTTTCTTTAGAATTTTTTGAAACAAAGA
>NW_017296444.1:0-1017 GCF_001594075.2 Trachymyrmex cornetzi | reverse complement strand
GGGTGAGGGGATGACGTCACAGGGGCGGGAGGGGGTGACGTCATAAATAGTGACGTCACAGAGTGAGGGGCTGATGTCACAGGGGAGGGAGGGAATAGTGTCATAGGAGTGGAGGAGGGCGACATCATAGGAGGTAAACTGCTTTGTCAGCATAATATAAGAAATGTTTTCAAGGACATATTTGGGGATGACATCATCATTTTAACACGAGCAAATGTGTACCCCTTACAATAAAAGACGCATTCGGTGATGACATTAATGTAATCATACACCGCAAATTGCAGCGTCAGCAAAATTGCAAGTTTCAATATGACCTTGTCAGCGTAATATAAGAAATTTTTTCAAGGACATATTTTAGCGATGACATCATCATCAATGTAATATGATACAACACCTGCAAAAATGCAATTTCATCAAAGTATATCTGCTTTGTTAGCGTTATTTAAGAAATTTTTCAAGGACATGGTACGACATGTCACAACATGTTCGAGAGGTGATCATCAATGTAATGTCACGTGACCAAGTAAATGATATAAAAATAACAAGATTTAGGTGCACTGCGCTATTAGTCAGTCTAACAGCACAAGTGACAACATGGAGCGTGATTTAATTGAGCAAGCTACCCTGCTTAATACAAGAGAAGAGTATGTCGCGTGGGAACAACGTTGCGATGAATTTATAGAATCTCTGGAAGAGCAGAGCCGTATCAACCGCCCGCGATTATCGATTGGTAATAGACAATCAGTGATCGCATGTATCGCGCGGCTTGAAAGCTTGAAGGGTTCGGTGCGAGGACGATTCGTGCACGTAGGTGCAGGACATGGACTCCGATGACGCGAGATCGAAACGGCGTTCGAAAGCCGTATTCTAACGGCCGCGATAATAAACACCAATCATATCGAACCTCGGCGATTTCTCGAAGACGCGAGTGAAATTGTGCTCGAGCGTGTAAAATGTATCATGCAGAGATACGATGCTATAAAAATAAACACTATTTTCAATGGTGAGTTCGTGGCT
>NW_017296443.1:0-1587 GCF_001594075.2 Trachymyrmex cornetzi | reverse complement strand
TTAAATATAGTTTAATTAAAACATTATATTTTTGATATAAAAATAATTTCATTCTTTAATATTAATTTAATATTTATTTAAAAATTTTATTATCAAATTTTCTTAATATCTTCAATATTATACTTTATTATATTATAAGCTATTTAAATTTAAATTCTTTAACTTAACCCCCCAATTATTTCTTCCACACTTAAATCATTATATACATAATTACATTAAAATAAATAAAAATAAACACAAATATATATAACTTGTAATAAATATTTCTAATTTAAAATTTCGAAAATTCTTTAATTATTCCTCCTTCTATATGTATATTCAATTCATCTTTTATCTAATATACTAAATTTTGCACCTATCTCATTAATAGGTTTATGAATTCATCTATACAATCTACTTAAAAATCATATTGACCTAAAAAAATAAATATAATAATATATTCAAATAAATTTTCTCAAAATTATTATTAACCATACTAACAAACCTCCTAAAAAACAACATCCTAAAGTAACTAACTTATTTATTATAGATAAATAAATTACATAAAAATCAAAATAAAAAATTCATCCTATTAATGATCCCAAAATAATTCTTATAAATATCATTATAATTATGGAAACATTAACCAACCCACTCTCTTTAATATATATATACCTATAAAATTTAATTCTTCTATTAAAAAACAAATAATAAAAAAAACTATCTTTTTTTGAATAAGACACAGTTAATAATAAAGATACAACTACTAATACAAACATTAATATATTCATCCCTCTATAAACATAAAATACCTCTACAATTAAATCTTTTCTATAAAATCCTGATATAAAAGGAAATCCCCCTAATGCAAAATTTGAAATTATTAATCTTATTATTACATAAGGCATTCTCTCATTTAAATTTCCTAATAACCGAATATCCTGCGTATTTTTTATTATATGAATAAACCCCCCGGCCCCCATAAATATTATAGACTTAAAAATAGCATGAATTAATAAATGGTAATAAGATAATAATCTATATCCTAACCTTAAAATTATTATTATTATTCCTAACTGCCTTAATGTTGATAAAGCAATAATTTTTTTTAAATCATTCTCAAAATTTGCTATAATTCCAGATATAAACATTGTTAAAATAGACAAAAACCCTAAAATCGATCTAATGTTTGTAGTTATTAAAAATTCATTAAATCGAATCATTAAATATACCCCAGCTTCTAAATATTTCTAATCAATTATTTGTGGTCTAGCTGTTATCTAGTCATCATACATTAGATATAATGATAGATGGTGCTGCATTGCTACGTAAATCTAATAAAGCTATCACCTCACTGCTGGCATTTTTAAATTAATTATGACATAAGAATTGAAGTTATTTTGTTCGATAAAAATTCCTCTAGCAGCTAATTGTAACATATTTATTATAATATTTTCTTAATTTTAACTTCTACCCAATATTTTTCTAAGAAAAATAAAAAGTATATAAAAATATGAATTTTTAAACATTATATGAATTTCTAATCATTATTTCTATTTCGTAAATTTTAGTTACCTAATGACAAGATATGAAGTATTAACAAATTAG
>NW_017296442.1:1118-1483 GCF_001594075.2 Trachymyrmex cornetzi | reverse complement strand
ATTATGTTCTTCGTTATATCTTTCCCACAGTACATATATTGTGGCGTCATCTCTAACGTACACGTTAATACATACACGTTCGTACGTACACGTTCATACATACACGTTTATACGTACACGTTCGTACGTACACGTTCGTACGCACACGTTCATACGTACCCTTTAATACATACACGTCCATACGTACACGTTCATACATACACGTTCGTACGTACACGTTCGTACGTACACGTTAGTACGTACACGTTAGTACGTACACGTTAGTACGTGCACGTTAGTACATGCACGTTAGTACATACACGTTTATACGTACACGTTTATACATACACGTTAATACATACTCGTTCATACGTACACGTTAATAC
>NW_017296442.1:722-980 GCF_001594075.2 Trachymyrmex cornetzi | reverse complement strand
TGGTAGTGAATGTGAACAAACTAAATCCCATGCGCGCGGGATGTCACTTCGAGGTGCCGCGGGAAATTGTGATGAAACGAGCGGCGACCACTGACCACGCGAAGCACGCGTTGTCCATGGATTTCACACTGATCACCGCTCGTGATTAGGTCGCTCACGGGAAACTCTGCTCCGTGCAGAAGGGCTTCTTGCGGGACGAGGGGTGCTACGAGCACAACTTCGTCCTGCAGGAAATCCTGACGCACGCCAAGCGAACCA
>NW_017296442.1:0-257 GCF_001594075.2 Trachymyrmex cornetzi | reverse complement strand
TTCCAAATCCAGGGGGAGACGATAAACCCCCTGGCTCAGGGTGAATCGTACACCCACCTTGGCGTTCCAACCGGGTTCTTATATAACGATTAGATATAACGAAGAACATAATAATTTTATCTGTTATACTTACATCATCAACAGTTCATATCTCACTACTTCGCGATATTATTAAACATTAAGCGAACAGTGTTCAACGATATTGTACGGCTGTCGAAGTGCTGACGAACGATTAGCGAAAAGTGTATGGGATCAAT
>NW_017296441.1:529498-553243 GCF_001594075.2 Trachymyrmex cornetzi | reverse complement strand
ACTCGGTAACGAGTAACTGTAACTTGTTACTTTTAAAAAGTAACTTTCCATTCCCTGACAATAACGATATAAAAGCAACTAATAAGATAAGGAGTATATAATAAGTCACAACGTAGAGTTCTTTTGCGCGGTCGTTATGTTTAATTAAACATACAGGGTGTCACGTCCGAAGTCGCGTGTTTATCGGGCTTGTTGTCTTTCGAGACGCGGCACAAATTGTGTGTAGCGCGAGCGCGGAGCGGGGCGCGCGGGGTGAAGCTTTAGCTTCTGCAGAGTGATGTTTCGATAACTGTTTACGCGTAATGGGGGGCAGGCTGCTGTCACCAGTGCTTTTCGTAAAGGCACGAAATCTTCGTAATTTATCGGAGATTCCTGAGACGGTTTTTATATTATGTCGTTTCCTTCGAGGTCCTTCGGAGAGAAAATAAATCGGAGAATTAGAGGAGTTTTCAGATTTTAAACGCCCCTGCGTGCTATGAGCACTAGTAATCATGGAGATTTGCAATCTCTCGAGAGGGCAGCTGTATGTATATGTTCATCATGTTTATACTCGCTCTATCTACTTTCTCCGTTGGAAGGATCTGGAAGGAGAATAAGTGATGCACGCGAATTTACTTTTCTACTATTTTTATATTATAATTACGCGAATTTATTATTTGATATAAACGTAATAAGACAAACAAAAAGGGGGGAAGGTTGTGGAGGCCTCGACGCCGATGAAGGCGCTCGTTTGAGCTCCACGTGGAAGTGTGGCTCGTCAGCGCGCCTGCATGAGCCGCGCTTAGAGTCACGGGTAAGGATGGCTTTAACGACGCCTGGGGAGGCGCACGGTTAAGGCCGGATTTTTGAGGTTACAGGGGAAGTCGCTTGCACTCAATGTAAGCGCGGTATTCCTACCTTAGCTTTGGTTGGATGGGAAAGAATAGGAACCGAGTCCGTGAACGCGCTCGTTTATATACTGTTAACATTGTGGCCCCTCGTGATAAGGGGATGTTCACGTCCTCGTGTTATTGCGAAATCTCTATTACGTGCCGATTATGTTATTTGTGATTTGCTTTGATAATAATTAGATTTTGGTTAGATTGCGCGTTTTGTTTTACTACGGGGGTCGCTAGATTCGTATCGGCGCGTTTAGTCGTCGCGTACTGCACCCAGTTGCGGCGGAACTCGCATTTGTTCTTTGTGCGTTTTTTCATCGTGAGCTTTCGCGTTGTTCCGGATCTTTCGTTCTTTGTGCTAGTGGAATTTGGGTGTTTGTTTAAGGCTTTTTCTAATTGTAAGTTACGTGCGCTTCGATTTTATTCGCGATGATTTCGTTCGCATTCAGGGGCCTTTTGTGACCGGTGGGTGCATTCAGGGTTGCGCGGTAATGCATTGCGTTGGCGTTATGCATTTCTATAAATTTTCCACGGGTCTGCGGTTTTTCCTTGCGGCTGCGTCGAGATCGGTTGTTATCTTAATTATTCCTCATCCCGTGTTATCGATGTTTTGTTGTAAAGTGCATTCTTGCATCGTTTTTAGCATTTTATACTTTGGCGCAGGCGCAGTATGCGCGGCGTTCAATTGCGACGGTTTCGGTGGCTTGGCTTATAGCTGAACGCGCTTATAGTCGGCACATATTATATTGGTTCGCTATATTCCGTGCTCGCGCTCGCTTGATAAACGGACGGGGCGCTATATTGTAGGCGCACCGGACGTTAACAGGGTGTTTGGAAAATAATGATAAGTCTTTTGCATAGAGGCCGAATGGACTAAACTGAGAAAAAAAGTCCTCTACCATTTTGCAATTCTCGCAATAGTTAATATGATATTAATTGTTAAAAATTGCTGAAAATTGATCTTCAATAATTTTTTACTCAAATACTTTCAACTCTACAAAAAAAAACTGTAAAATATAAAAATTGTTTAATTTCTTTTCATAGAGCTCTAAGAATTTTTTCAAAATTTTTTACTACCGTATTTTCTCATGTTGGTAAAAATAAGAAAATGCAGTACTAAAAAGTTGATAAAAAATTCTGAAAAAATTCTGAAAGCTCTATAAGAAGAAAATAAACAATTTTTGTCTCTTGTAGTTTTTCTGTAAAGTTGATAGTATTTGAGTAAAAAATTATTGAAGACCAATTTTCGACAATTTTTAGCAATTAATATTTTATTAACCAATACTAAAAATCGGAAAATGGTAGAGTATTTTTCTTAGTCCATTCTGCTCCTATGCGAAAGATTTATCATTACTTTCCAAACATACTGTATACAAAGATAATAAGTTATTACAAGAATAAGTTATTAAAAGACAATAAGATAAAGACGTTTCGGCCAAAATTGGACTATCAGTATGTCAGAACGATAAGAGAACAATTGTATAATTTAAAGTAATGATGGAGAACCAGTATAATAAAAATATTATTAGCGCTATTAATATAAAGATAAAACGTACACATATAAAATTATCTAGTCGCTATAAACACTGTCATAATATATTAGGTCCATATGAAAAGAGGAACTTTGCTGAAGATCTAAAAATTTAGTCAGATACAGATCTGAAAATAATTTTACTGGACAATCAAAATAATTAGATAGGACAATAAAATCGGTTGTTAGAATATTAAAATTGTTCTTTCCGTGCATGATTATTACTTTTCGTTGTATTTCTACAATTATTTCTATTTCACACACACACACACGCGCGCGCGCACGCACGCGCGCACACACATGAACGTTGAGCGTACACAAGATCTAATTTAACCCAGGTCTAATTTAAAATATTAATATTGTAAAATTAATATAAACTGCTAAATTATGAATTATACAAATAATACGTTTTTTTTTTTTAGTAAAATATACCTGTGTTAGTATCTATGGTTAGTAACCATGATCACTTCACCATCATATCGAGTTTAAACAATTTTTTTTTTTAATAAATCAGGTGGAAGACGGAAACTTATTTTGACAACTATGTAGCGTGTCTGTGGGTAAAATGATCGGTGTCATGATTATAATAAACAGAGATTTTTTAAATATAATTACAAATATATTATACATACATATATATATATATATATGTAATTGTTACCATGTTATGTTAAACGTTACAAAGAAATACTTTGAGTTACAAAGTCATAGCAACGTTTACATATTGCGTGACATGAAAATAAAAATGAAAATATAAAAAGTAGCTATAAGTACCTATATTAATTGCTACAAAAATTTATTACACCATTTAGTTTGAGATCAATATTTTTTAATGTCACATTTAATATGCGCTTGAGATGAAATTCGGGAAACGATAAATTAACCGAAATTAAATTAAAAAATTATTGAAAAATTCTAATTCATGCACTATAGAGCACGCAATCCATGTATTATTTCAAGGACTATTCTTTTCTGCATCTCACTTTTACACGTTCCTTTTTCAACATCCCTTCTATGAAAACCCCTCCGTCGAGGGGTTTTCTCAATTTCATTCTCTCGCAAATTTTTTTTAATTTTTCGTGTGTCATCTAAAACATTTCGGTTGCAGCTTCCTCATGGCACATGCAATAGTTGGTGCGTTTCTTCGAAAACATTTCCGAGTTTGACTCGAAATTTGTATTAAATACGGGATACGGTCCGGGTAGTGAGATCGTTGCAATACGTGCCTAATTCTCATCACGTTTACCGGTCTGTCGAGCTTGTCTCGTAAGACTAGCGTCTAGCAAGTCGATAAGCCGATGTATTACCCACGATTAACGCATGAGGAATGCGGGCAAATACCGCCCCAGAAAGTGGATTGCCTCGCGTCGCGTTTATCAGCCGCGTGATTTACGCACTTGGTGTGACACAAATTCTTGTGGTTCTCGCAGAATATTGTGGTCATGAAGGACTCGTCGACGTTAGACGTGTATTAAACGTGATACGAAAAGCCGATTGTACTCGCAATGGTCTCATCTGTCAGTTCTGCATCCGTCGCGTTGATTGTAGTAAATAGCCGCTTCGCACAATCCGCACCATCTTTTGCACGTGCTATGAAGATGCAACAATTGAGATAAAGTGATTCTCAAGATATTAATAAGATTTTTTCGAAGAGGTATGCTATACGTGAAATTTATCGTAGAAGGAGAATCAGAGGAAAAGGTTATAGAAGATATAGCGCCGAAGTTCTTGTTGCATTTTGTAAAAGGAGAAGGAATAATGTTGGAATAAATAATAAATATTAACGAGCTTGTGCATTTCATCCGGTTTCGAAGGATTCTATAAGTTATCCTTCACATATTTCTTTATTAACTTCCTTTCTATAGTAGCTCCTCTGTTTCGGCTTTCTTAATATCTATTAATTAGAAGTTGTAATTTATTTTTTGATCGTGGTTCACATCGAACATTTCTTATCTTTGGATGCTTTGGTAATTACTTTTAAAGAGATTTCAAAAACGAATCGGTCATCATATTTTTCTTCCTAATATTCGCGTTATTCTATCAATAGCTTTATTGACACCTTTTGTTCACGGTTTGTTTAATTACCTGAAGCTTAATAACAGTTATATGTTATATAACTGTCGACCACACACAATAATTGACAGTATGTTTGTTTGAATATTGTTTATGAATTTAATATAATCATTATATTACATTGTCTGCCCGATTGTGACTCATTTCTCCTTATCTTATGTTTATTCATGTTCTATCATATTCTGGAATATACCTATTGTATTTATCATATTCTAATATGCTGGAAATATGAATATTATCTCCGTTTTTCATTCAACAATTTTCTTTTATTGGTAAATATGATTCTACATGTAACTTATTTTACAATTTAATATCAAATGTTACGTATTATAATTAATTTTAAAACGAGAAAGAATGAAATATATCAATAATTTTATAATTACGTATGTTATTTGTAGCAACACGATAATTAATTAATTAAATATAATTGTAGTATTCATTGTTTTATGTTTTATTATTTTGGATCTCGTGTCATATATATATATATTTTTTTTTTGTTTTGTATGTTTTGCTTGATATGCTTTGAAAGTGCGTATAAAATATATCGTCTATGCATACAATATGCGGAGTAAGCTTGTTGTAAGAAGTGGGAATAAGAAATTAACCAATCACAGTTGGTCATTCTTCTCACATTTGCATGTCATATGAACATGCATCTTAATACATTTTTGCTATTTTTGCATCGTTAAATTTTTTATTACTTTATTATTTATTAATTTTTCATCGTTGTACTTTATTAACATCATAAATTTCAATTTTTCGTGAAATGTAGTAGTGTAAAGCTGTTCGCTTAGGACAGCAATCAATATATGTCATATAATATGATAAATTAATTCTTTTTAAGCTTAAATAATATTTAGAGTTAAAACAGTAGGGTAGACCGGGGAGTAAAGGTCCCCGGGGAAAAAGGTCCACCCCTTGTATCTCGGTAATAAGGCATTCACTAGAAAATTCCGCCACACAGTTCGTCAACTAAGAGTGAGAATCTTATGTCACACAGTTCGTTACTGCCTAATAACCGTCAGGAAACTTGCACGGATATGCCTATGTGTTTGAGAGCCAAAAGTTAAGATATTAGCGCCGCAATTATTTTGGTCTGAAGGGATCATTTTTGCACCTAGATAGATTAAATAAGTGTATTTATTAATCTTATTCTATTGTTTTAACAGTGTGATTATTAGAATTGTTATTTCTATTATAGTTTTTTAATAACAATGCCGCAAAGTTTACGTGACTTGTTGGGGTAAAAAGTGCCATTGTTGTTGGGGTAAAAGTGCCATGGTTGCTCTGTATTCGTTAATGTTGATTCTACAACAAGTCGATAATCCTAAGTCGATAATCTTATCAGTGAAGTTGACCAATAGCCAACAGTACGAAACGTTACCGATTATTTTCGATTATCGACTCATTGTAGAATTAGCATTAGTGGTGTTCGTTACGCAGAGAGACAGATAAATTATTCAGAATGCGACTTTCATCTCCGATTTCGATGAAATTAGGCTTATTCGACGCGTCTATATTACTGTAATAATGATGACGAATGATTTTATCGCTTAATTATCTTTTATAACAAATATTTTTTCAAATTCGTTATAATCATTCATTATTGGAAGACTGATTTAATTTTTTATTAAGGTCAAAATGACTTAAAAAATCAAGTGTAAGAGGAAAGACTATTCTTATTTGTTTTCGAGCACGATATAGTGCTAGTTTTGTTTCTTCTTTTCAAAGTTTGTCGTAGGTTAAGAAAACATTAATAATTTAATTTTCTGTTAAAACTGAAATATTTCTATTATAATTTTGTTACCAAAACCCTCTTAATAATAAAAACCCACTTTATAATAAAAAAACTCTCTAGTATATACCTATTTTTATCTCTGAAAATAGATCAAACGTAATATATTAGTATTGGTACTTTTTACCCCATTATGTGGAACTTCTTGCCCCACATATGGGGTAAGAAGTGCCGAATGACTTCCTCTGTAAAATTTACGATATCTTTGTAATGAAGGGTATATATGCATACTTTCTTGCATGTATTTTATAGCCAAAGGACTCTAGTTTCGAAAAATATCAACACAATCTGTGTGAGTTAAGTATTCTTTATTTTATAGCAAAAAATGTCAAAAGTGGCCCTTTACTCCCCGGTCTACCCTATCTTATCGCTGTGATATTCAATCGAAATTCTCACGCGAATAAAGGAATTTGGTGAATCTTATATCTTCAGTTATGTATAATTTTTACGTTTATTATCGGTATTCTTCTCTCTAAATTTTTTGGAGTGAAATTTTCACTCTACGTGGAGGAAGTATTCACTTTAATAGAGTGAATTCTTTCACACTAAAACAAAAAGTGATAAGTTTCACTCTTATTTTTAAAGTGAAATTGTTAAAGCTCTAAACTTTACTCCAACTTAAAGTGCAGAAATCTCGCCAAATCACGCCTAACGTCTTCTCAGTTCTTGTTCTCGTACAAGTGCCATTTACAATTACCAATTATTAACTGTATTTAGTTGTTTTGAGTGTATGAACAACGTCAAATATTTGACAAACTCGGGAATGAATCTATCAGAGGTAAGCCTGTTCATACATTTGTACATACCATACATAAAATAGAAATCAAAAGGATACGAACAGAGGTTAAGGTATTTCGTATAGGTACTTTAGGATAATGAAAGAAATTTTTTCTACTGGATAAAACATAATAAATCAAAATTCATGGCTTCAATCTTTAATGTTTGTATACTCCTGTACAGATAAAGTACTTCGATATTTCAAGACTTAGTCAAAAAATGCCTGCGACTTTATGATTAGGTTACAAAACATCCTCTCTCTGAGAAAAGTCACTCTTTTTAGAGAAGAAATCCAAATGAAGAGTGAACAATTTTATTCTTTCAAAAAGTGAAATTTCGCTCCACTTCGATTGGCGGTATTTTCATGAATATTTGGAGTGACTTTTAATTCCCAAAAAATGAGATTTCACTCCAAGAAATTTAGAGTTTTTTAATAAATAATTTTTCGTCTAAATTTTTTGATACGATTGCCTCGCGTATGTACATATGAATCGAACGCAACATTGTTTGTCGATAATAATGAGCTGACAGGAAGGAGTTTTCTCGTTCTTATCGATTTTTAGTTGAAATACGTTCAAACTGTAGCCAGATGATACGAAAGGTAAGTCTAATCTGGCCCGAAGAAAGAAGAAGGGATGTAGTAAAAACAATAAGTTGAGTGGTCAATTTTGGCCGTGTGGAGTATAAGGCAATGTACAAATTTGTTTATTTGCTTAATTTTCCTTTATATTTTTTCGTGTATGTACGAGCATTACGGGATTGAAAAGACTCCATTTAAATGTTAATCGCGCGCGTATAATTGAATCTCCAATTCTTAAATTTATCGCTTGAGTAAATTTTAGATATCCTACTGAATTAATAAAAAATCGGTTCCCCTAATAAATCGCGTGTCGCGTTGCGATTTTAATTAAAGACATTTTTTTAAGTTAAAATATACGAATAGGTAGAAAAATGAATAGGACAAAATATGAACAAATAAGAATATAGATTGAAATACGCGGATAGATAGGATTAGGTAAGAATTCAATCAGGTAGGGACATAACAATTTAGTAAAGTTAGAAAGATTGTATTGCAGACAAAACAATAAACTTCACAGGTGCATAAAAAACGGGCCACTAAATTTTAGCACAAATTTATAATATTTTCGAATAATGATCTCAACGAAAAATCGTCGTATCAAGATGAACTAAAGCTCAAATCAAAATTTGAACATTTCCCTTGATAACCATGGGAATATCACATTTGATTTACACAAAATGTAATACAAAATGACGGTCGTTGAAGGCGGACATTCAAAGAGAGGGGAAAATTTTTTTCTTTAAACTGTTACACTGCTCGGGGAAATCGATTGCATGGTACAAAAGTGTATGAGTCTTTAAGTTCATCAAACAAACCATATTTTGAACATTTTTTAATGATTTTTTTTTACTAATTGTAAGTTATATCGTTTTAAAGAAAGTGTTACAAAATAGATAACTTTTTCTCATAAATTCAGTATAACTCACAAACAAATTATGTAGGAAACTTTATTAGAAAGGGAATTAAACTATAAAATTCAAATTTTAGCTCTTCAAATTCGTGCGTGTAAATGCGTGTAAATGCGTGCGTGTGTGTGTATATATATATATATATATATATATATGCATGCGATTGTTGCAAGAGATTTATCGTACAGACGCGATAACTTTTTCCAGATCCGTGTCACCGATAATTGGTGCAAACAATTCCTCAGCCAATTCTCGAGAACAACATCCGGTGAGAATAGGCAGAACAAATAGAATCTTCGCTAGTTTATTCTCTCGATCGTCTTGCTGTTGGAGATGTTGTATTAGAGTTTCCACGGCGTAATTTCTCGCTTGTGACATTATGTGGACACCGTTTGTAGTAGTATTGGCGATTTCTGCAATTTAAACCACACTTTCAATGCAATCGCATTTTCATCATTGAAAAATTCAACATATTTTATTTGTATACTATCGAAAAGTTATATAACTTTCTTGCATATACATATACGTACTGTTTAACTTTTATTTACCTGGACGACACAACGCAAACGTGTCTAAAACACACAATTCGACATCGTCAAGTTGCAATTTTTCGATCGCAGCGCGCGTTGCAATTATGTAAGCTAAAGCACTATCGTTACTCATTGCACTTTGTCCTCGTATGTTCATTAAATCAACCGGCCACGTAGCTGCACGTAAAACAAAAAGAGCAGACCATCCACGACGAAGAATCTTGTTTTGGTCTTCCGTATTCAGTATCGAAAAATCTCGGTGACGACGTGCATTCCGAATAGCTGCCAGGAATATTTGCGCGGATATTTCGTACTGTATAGCCGTGCCTGCGTACCATATAAAATCCAATTAATTTCTCGTAAGAAATATATATCACAACATTGTATTACTCCACAAATCAGAATTTTTCTTTGAAACTGTGGAAATTGATTTTTTAAAAATTAGACTTATATTTTATTAGGAATGTAGCACACATACACACACACACGCGCGCGCGCGCGCACGCACGCACGCACAGGTTAGATACTTGATAAATTCTGTCTAAAGTTGGGTAATTTAAATATTCTAAGGAAAGAAAATTACCGGGTGATATAATCCTCGTCGGCTGTACATAGCGCGTCGTGACAGGAAAGAAAATATTCTCTCTAGTTTCAGATTCGTGTAACGTCTTCATTAGAGTATTATTCAGTGTGGGATTCTTGAAAGGCAAATATATCTCGGAATTATTAAAACGTGCACAAAAAGACGTTGAAGGATCAACTCTAGGCTTCCAGGTGCTGTTAGAATTATGTGGATTTGAGAGCGAATTGTTTCGAGCACGTGGCCCTCTTTCTTCCTGCACCGCTGTGAAAATATATACTTTAAAAATTAACAGTACCTTATAAAGAAAAGTAAAGAAAGCTTCTACTTCTTATTTATCATTAATTTGTATAATTATTAGTTTATAATTATTATATATAATTATTAATTTATTATTAATTTTGAAAAGAATAAAATAATTTTCTCTTGAAGATGAGCAATTACTTTAACAACAATTAAATATTTATTAAATATATTTCATAAAATTTAAATATGCTTTGCTTAGATTAGCTTCTAAATATTATATCTTTTTTGAAAATTGAAAAGTTTTGTGAAGTTTCTATAGTTCTTATTGTGTTACATAATTTTATTTTACATTTGCGTCTTTATTATAATCAATGTGAAAGTGTGGTATAACGATGTAATTGAAGAATTCCAGTAGGGTGGCTTTGGTTCTTCGATCACAGGATAAGGTTTGTGTATTTAAGAGCTGACGACCGGAGTTGACACTCAATATCATTTCTCGTGACACATTATAGCAATGTGGCTACTACTAAATTATTTACTGGATTATCCATGAAAGATAGTTATCGCAATTTGTATTTGTTACATATATCTATCCTTATAACAGATTTAGTTTTTCTCAGTTTCTTCTAAAATTTTTAGATTTTTGGTTTATTTAATACTATATTTATCACTATTATTGCATTAAAAAAAATATATATATATATGAAATAAAAGAATATAAGACAAACATCAAATTAACATCAATTGTGTCCACATTACGGTTTTGCTGTCAATTAACCTTTTTGAGTATCGTTAAGGATGAAGGCACGTGTCTAGCACACGCCATTATTTGCATCTCGTTGAGTTTGTTAGCACCTTGCTATGTTTACTTGTTGGCGATGATTTTATGTTCGCCCTTACGATATGAGATTTCATAAAAGATATATATATCGATTTAATTTAATATTATTCGGAATTAGAACAAATAATACAATTTAAAATTAAATTTATTTGATTATATAAAAAAGTTACAATAATTTTTAGAAGAAAATTTAGATTATAAGTTAAATTATGCAGACATTGCAAACAATTGATAATGTATCTTAATCTTTATGTGCAAACGTAAAATACATCTAATACATCAACAATAAGCATTGTTTTATGTTAATTTGGTAATTATTGCAAAAAGGTTTAATCAATAACTTCTTATCAATAACTTATCAATAACTTCGATTTTTACATATAATTAAAGTTATTTTAATATTTAAGTACTTTCTAGGAAAAATTTCTTTTAATATTTAGGTACTTAGATAATGAATCAAATTTTCGTTTTAAAATTAACGGTAATTATTGCGAAAAGGTTAAAGCTCATCAATGACTTTGATTTTTACGTATAATTAAAATCGATATAATCCTGAATCACGCACAATCTTTGAATCACGTGTACGTAAAACTTAATGTGTGTAATCGGAAATAAAAATTTAATCTTTTAGAAACTAGAAGAGTCCGCCACGTGATTCAAAGTGTGCGTGACTCAGGATTATATCGACTTTAATTGTATGTAAAAATCAAAGTCATTGATTAAGTTTAATCTTTTCGCAATAATTATCGTTAATTTTAAAACGAAAATTTGATTCGTTATCTAAGTATCTACGTATAAGTATTAAAAGAAATTTCTTTGTATACATATTAAATATTTTACCTACCCGCTGTATTCATGCCAACGGAGAAACATTTCTTTAGACGGCAATGTGGACACCAATTCCGTCTAGCTTTGTCAATGGTGCAGGATCCATCACTATCTAAAGAATTACAAGTTCGATTATTGATATGATATTTAAGCAGCATTTTCTAGTATCATTCTTTTGATATTGGGTGATCATGTTCTTATATAACTTATATTTTACTACTTTTGTGTAAACGTTTAAACGTGTACGAACTTGTACAAGTGAACAGAGTACCGCGACGCACGGATCTCTTAAAGAAACACGAACAACCATCACAGCAATAAACACCGTAATGTTTCCCATATGATCGATCACCACACACTTTACAGGACACTGGTGTAGGTAGAGTTCTTCCTATTACGAGAAATGTTATCGTTTGTCAGTTAAGAATTTTATTAAGATTACTTTTGAAAATTACAATTAATTACTATTAATTTTATTACGAGAAAATTATTTGTACTTTTTAAGACGGTTCATATTTTACGCACAATCATACCATTGAAATATGTGTTATTTGCGATTGAATAAATTAAAATAGATATTTACCCATTTTTTATTTTATTTTAATGCAATACGTTCAAGTTCACACAAATCGGGCGAGTTTTTGTAATTCGAATATGAATCGTGCGATAATATCCGAGTAATGATCAAGGTGATCGTGTCCGACCGAGCTCGCGAATGAAAATAAACTCTGTCAGAACGTGGAACGCACCCCTGTTTGAGGGAGACTTAACTCATTGGTGGTGGAAATGGACGAAGTAAGTTGGATTTGTCCGACACGTCACTTCAAATGTCAAAACGCGAAAGCATAATATTTGCGATAGACTGATCGAGAGTGACATTATTGTTTGATCGTGAAATTATTCCAGAATAGAGAAACCGCATTTAACTTTTTAATCAATTATTCAATAATTTAACGAAATTTTTTATAGAAGTAAAATTGCAATCTTTTTATTAGAAAAGATTTTATTTTCTTGGTTTACAATATTGTTTGATGGTTGGAATATACATAAAAATATGCTAAATGAAACTTCACAGTTTAATTTCTTATTTCCGCGTATATTTATTATAAAAATTATTTTGAATTTTATTCAACAGAAAAGTTTTAATTTCTTTTATTTATCAGCAATACGATTAAAAAGATAGAATTAAAGAACACTATAGGAAAGCAATTGATTTTAGAAATATGTTTATTGTTATCATATAAGATACTTTATATCAACATCAATTACGTATTATACAATAATTTATTTGTCCATATAAAAAAAATGTAGGAACATATATAAGAGATATGTACCTATATGTATATATAACTCCAAATTATCCTATAATGCTACATATTATTGCAGGAATTTTAATACTAAAAAAAGTGCAACGTGATTGATTTATCTTTTGTTCAACATTAAGGTTTTATTATTTTATACTATATTATTTTAAATAGGATCTCTCTTTAGCTCGGAAAAAGAAACGCAACTTCTCTGTTGGCGTATTTAAGTGAGTAAAATTATTTATTGCGCATTGCAAAAGTAGTGTTACAGAGGAACTATACAAAAAAATTCATTTTTCATTAACGTTAGCTAAATATATTCGTCAAGAAACCGTGGCAACGGTTTCGAGTCAATAAATTATAAGAATGTTTCAGACTTTTCCTAGTTATTTTTCGAAGTAAATAATTATTATATTCGTGCAGGGATTACAGCTAAATCTGATAATATTGTATTCGTGCCTCGAGAAATTAACTTCATCCTCTGCAATTAAAAATTTGCACATTTTTATTTTGTTTATTTCTTACAATTATAAATTTTATGCTTATTATGTTTGTCAATAGAATATTTCATGCAAAATTCAACACATATTTCAAGCAATCACGGAGAATTATAAGTAAATGTTCTAATCCAGTATAATAGTAAATAAAGCAATAATGAGTCGTCGAGGCCGAAAAAGTCTATCTATTCCTAATATTGCAATAGTTTATTATGGAGATTATTTACAATTAAGTACTCTGGTTGCGCAGGCATTTGCTGTGTAACAAAAAAAATTGTGAGATATAATCGGCATAAGTATAAAAAATATTATTTTAACACTTACAATAAATAACGAAGGTATCTTTCTCTTTTATATTCAGGAAGTATTACTATCTGATTAGAAAATTGAAAAATAATATGATGCTTCATTGCTTTTCAAATGCAAAAATCATATTTCTATTTGTTGCACACTAGCCCTGCCAAATCATTATTTTTATTAAGTATCTTTGCGCTTTTGTCAAACCAGGAAGCACTTTTGCACTAATTGTATCATAACTCAGCTATTTACATGTATCGGATATTCAAACGCAAAAAATGCGTAGTTAAATATGGAAATGTGCTGCTTTTCATATTAATATTTTATATTTTCGTCCCATTTTCTCGTAATTCCAATTATTAGTGTTAAATTAGCAAAATAATTTTCAATACGCGTCGTCTTTCCTACATTTTTTATAATCCCTGTCATTGACTAGAGATCCAGTTTCCCTCCTATCTATTAACGACACGTTTAAAATCAAAATTTTCAAGATATATGTATTGATATTTTTCTCTTCTCAGATCATTTTATTACACATTAAAACATTTATGCATAAATTTTTGTATTAAGTAATCGCTTTCTTGAAAACTTACGTATTTTCTTGAAAAATAATATTTTTCTCTTGAATTCATAATATTTCAATTTCTATCACCGTTTTTCTTTGAATTTCAAAACAATTTGCACGTCACTGACTAGTCTCATGTTGCAGAAGAATTCTTCTTCCACACATTTGTCAAAGAAGTGTCTTAATTTCGTTATTCTCTCTTGCTCTTTTCCCAGATAATCGGATTAAAATTCAATCACAATCTTCAATTCTAATATACCTCCTATTCATTATTAGAAACTTACGATCTTTAAGTTACTCGACAAATTCTTGAATAATCTATACTGCGAAAAAAATCTTTATTTTTCAACGCGTCTGAATCTATTTTCGAGACAATTCTAATGCACAAACGTCAATTACTAAACAATTACGAGGACGCGAGTAATTTTGCCGCTGTAGTGACATGATGTTGATGATGATAGGGTGCCTCCTGGGTGCCATAATAACTCTGTTGCTGATGTTCGCTGGTTAATTGATGAGGATGTTGATAATAAGATGAGTACGGTTGACCAACGACGCCATCACAGCTCCGCGGTTCCGTTTTCACAGCAGGTACATGTCCAGTCGCCAAGAGAGAGGTATGTCCGAGGTAAACAGGTCTATCGGTCGACGTTGATGAGCCCGATGACTTTGGCACCTCGATCTGATGTTGCTGTTGTTGTTGTTGCTGTTGTTGTTGATTGTTCTTCAAGTCTGTAGAAAAATATTTGCGACATTAAAAATAGATCGATATGTATGTATATTATAAATAATAAAATAATCAGAAAAACATAAATATTTTAGAAGATAGGAAGGAAAATGATATTTTTATTGATAACTAAATTTAAAATTAAAAAACATATTTTTTAAATTGCGAGTAATGAATTACAAAAAATTAATTATTATTCGTTATTATTAATTATTATGTTTTTAGTTTATTTATGTATTAAAACAGAAGTTTATTTTAGAGTTTATATTTTTATATTTCATACATACATTTCTCTATCACACTACCCCACACAAGAGTAAAAAAATTTAACATTTACCAACCTGTAGAAGAAGAGGATGTAGTCGAGGCAGTGGTTTCATGATCCCCCTGGGATGATCTAGCATTCTGTTCTGGAGTCTTCTTCGGTTTTCTCTTTCTTGTTTGTATACCATCCTTTCGCATAGCTAGCGGCCTATTGACTCCGTGTAATTTGAAGTATAATCCACAAGCGTTGCACACTGGCTCACCCTCGTTGTTACGCCTCCACAAGGTGGTGGTGCGAGTGCCGCAGTTTGTGCAGCACAGCCCAAGTCGCCTCGTTGCGGTCTGAAATTCCGACATCTGTCCCATTTGTAACACATGTCAAGACGACTCAAATGCAAATGCAATTGTGAATAAACAGGGTATTCTTAGAAGAATCAAACAGATCTCTTTTTTTAAGGACGTTCCATTAATAATAAGAATATGACGTAACTTTATATATGAAAGTACTTGAAAAATATCTCTGTAAACCAGTAACATTTTTATGCTAAAAATTATTGTTAAAGAGAGAGAAATCAGAGATTCTTTTCGCGGATATAGCGTATGAAAGACATGGCTTTTCACAAAATGAGTACTTATACGTAGACAATCTTTTGTGGATGAACTTACCAGGCGTTTTGAGGGCTTGATGAGCGGTCTATTCATGCCGTTCATCTTATGATAAAGTCCGCATGCATTGCAAAGATAATGGCCGGTGCCATCTCTCCGCCAGAGCGGCGTCGATATCGCGCCGCAATTTACGCATTCGCGACCCTCGCCAAATTGGAAATCCATTGCGGTATCTGTAATCAGTTTTATATTTGATTGATTAATTAACGTACAGTTAATTAATTTAATGTTTATGTGTAACTTATACAACAGAGGACAAAACTGATCGGTTAAAATTTGGAAATCATATAGCAAGAGATTCCAACAATACACATTTGATTGAAAAAACTTTTAAAGCTCTAACAATAAGTCGCGAAAAATAAGACATTTTTATTTTATTTTGGCGATATTAATAGCAAACTTTTGCAATTAATATCACCGAGTTGCTTTTTACGTACCACGTTTCTCTTTTATTTTGAATGCTAATTCTACTCGTTTTTTTGCGTGAAAATCCGAGATTGATTTTATCCACGCCGAACTGATGAGATAAGCCCGTTCTTTACGTTTTATCGAACCGTCTCGAGGACGTCCGTAGCGGGATTTACAGTTAGACGGCAAAGCATAGCAGAGAATGCGCGACGGACTGTTCCCGACTTTCCAGAGGAAGCATCCGCCCGCGCTGGCTCTCTGAACCGATTCTCCGTCGCTACGCTGTAAAACACTTGACCGCGGGATCGACCCGGCTCACTTCAAAGGCACCGCTATCATTTATCCATCGCACATGGCCTGCCGCGTGCACGGCGGTAAATAGCATCCGCGAAGGAAAGTAGCTTCTTTCTCCTCGTCTCAGCACAGCGTTTTTCTTTCGAGCGGTGCTGTCACGAAGTCAGCGTTAATCACCAAGTTAAATATTTCTTTTCACGCGCGTTAATACGATATTTTATTGTCGGATATTGTTAAAAGATTCATACAGGCTATCACATGTCTGGCAATAACATCCAGCTAGAAAAACTTATAAAGTTAAATGAGACAATTTTGTCAAGCGCTATTATTGCGCATGATTCACTTGGAAAGTTTCGATTGGAAAGCTCTTGTCTCTCGGCCATCGAGATGACATGAAAATAAAAGGTTTACCTCCAAAAGGAGGGTTTAAGTCATACTACAGAAACTGTACGCTTGACAATTCCACGAGTACTCCCTCGCGAACTCCGCATTCGTGATATCGTCTGCGGTTTCGATAAACTAATCGGCACCATAGGAAATTGCATGCCTACATATCTTATCGCCACGGCATACGGGTAGTTCCCATAACTTTTGTTTGTTTATCATTGCGACTTCACGCGTGAAGCACGCCAACGAAAAGCGATATAAGCACCTCCATTTTCACGCGCCGTCGCGAGCAAATTTTAAGTATAGTATAGGGAAGGATAATGAAATCCAGCTACATTAGTGATATTTTTACGTCAGAGCGAGTAAAGATAGCGCAACACTTATAACATTACTTAATATAATCATACTAATATAATAAGTTATCAATATTTATCTAATTAGTATCTTTTAATATTGAAGAAAATAATTCGTTAACTTCAATATTGATTATATTTTTTAAGACGACCGTTCCAATAGCTTCTCTCATTCGATATTAGTGTGGCGACTCGCCAGTAGAGGTCCACGGGACTCACTCGGTTCGCGTAAGCACCGCGCCGCGCGAATTCCCTTTAAATAGAATATCATTCTGGATTCATTCCAGGCGTCTAAGGCAAGTCCCACACTACATCGCCCCTTACTGATGAGTCTAGTAATGTAGGACCAGGACGAAACGCTGCGGCCGACCACAAAGCTTCGAGTCAGGCCTCCTTAGTGGACAATTACCACATTAGAAATGTCAGTATTGATATTATTTAATTATCTATCATATATTTTATTTATTTGACGTGCACGTAAGTTATAATTATTATCATAATATCTACTCGAAAAGCTAACGTGAAAAAACTTGTACTTTTGCCGCATCGTGCGCAAATTATATTTGTTTAAGGAGTAGTAGATCCACATAGCAGACATGTGCAGAAGCATATATATTATAAAAAAATGGCATGTACATACGAACCATAAGGCGATGCACGTTGAAAGCCGGTGCCGTCGTAAGCGCGCCACGAGGACATCATCGCGACGTTCTGCGCATAGAATGGTGCAGCCGCGGCTGCGGCGAGAGTCGAGTGAGGATGCGCCGCGTGCGGATGTCCCGCATGCGGATGACCAGGTCCAGCGTGCGGTCCCATCGCCGCCGCGGTACCGCTCGTGTGTCCGGCGAGCGCGTGATGCGCTGCATACGTCTCCACTCCGTGCTGCCAGGATGCCGTCTTTTCCCTTCAAAGAAATATCAAGGATATTTCACGTTTGACTAACGCGATTTCAAGCACGTGTTGACGCACGTATGATTTTCAAAGGTCATCGTACCATGCGGGCGAGGGTGAAGTAGGGAAGGAATGATATTGCGCCGCCGTGGCTGCAGATGGAATCGCTGGTCTAGACGATGGAACGTAGACAGGCGCCTGGAGCTGCTGCCCGTGTTGCTGCTGTTGCTGCTGGGACTGCTGCTGGTAATCGGAACTTGCGCCGTACCCGCCACTTCCGCCCCCGTGGAACATCCTCCTCGAGAGCTACCACCGTGGCATCTGTCCAAAATTAAGATATCGAAAATTATTATTGACTCTCCATCTTTCATCTCAACAACATTTTAATTTGCATCCTTTGAAATACATTATACTCTTGACAAATTGCATAAATTTCCTTAAATTTTGTTACTTTACTGTTAGTATCGTACAGTTTTTAATAATCATATAATTGATATTGCGATTCGCGTATTTCAATAATCCGTAAATTATAATTAATCATCTTTATAAGACAGCTTTATAAGATGCGAAAATCCCTTCAATTTTAAAAAAGTTTTAAATCCCTTTAGTGTTGATGCCGCGACAATATAAAATATAAGTGCAAAAGCGCAAAATACGGCGGCAAGTACTTTGCTAAAGGATAACCGTCGCCGGCATTCTCATTTTGCTACCATGGAAAGATATATCGTTACGCTGGTAATATGACAATAATACATCCTGCAGCAGATAATGTTAATGATCCCTTTAGAGCCGATAACCGGCCATGCATATTGAGATCCCGCCAAGCGTCATGTAAGACGACGAGCTAATGCGGCATAGGCCGCCCATGAGATCAAGGTTGATCGTGAATAAATGCCAAATCCTCTCATGGTCGCCGTCGGGCCTCTCTTCTGTCTCGTCTGCCCATGTAAAGGAACGATTTTGTGGTCGTGGATCATCAGGAAACTATAAGTTTCGACTTGCTTGAGCGAATAGTGTCTTTGAATAAACTTTATGACAGGTAATGAGAACATTGGTCGAAAGGGTATTCAATTTTATCATCTGTGCTATAAAATATTTTTTAGCTCTGTTTATGCATATTAATATAAATATGCGATTTTAACTGTAATATTTGTTGAATTTAGTTGTGAATGTAGGTATATGTATAGATATCTTATCACTATGAGACGATATATGTAAGTTAATTCTATTTTTTCTAATTTCTCATATTATTGCGACATACGCGTAGTTTCCATAACTTTTATTTGTCGTTGTCTTTGTTTGTCATGTTACATAATCGAGATGACCGAACGAATATAATGACGAGTCTTTTACTAATAATTGACAATTATGGGTTGGAAGCAATTTCCGCGCGCGTGTTGCGCGATTTTATTATGCAATGTAGATTTCGCAACGATATTTACTGATACCGACGCTATTACGGCACGTCAAGAATTTATTTCACGGTATTGTTAAGAACGAAAATAGTATACGTAGCCTGATACATTGATATCTCTTGCACACCGTATCCATTTTGGTATGTGAATCCTGTGCCGCCCACACGTTTCATTGTTAGGATACGCATCTCCTTAAGAATATGTGCAGCCCCACCATATCTATGCAACTCATTTGAGTGTGATGCATAGAATATATGATGCGTTTTGCAAAATTTAGAAAAAACGGATATCATCAGCTAAATGTATGAATTGTATGATTAATCGATGGGTATGGGCTTCTCTTGTTTTGGCAAAAACGAACGCCTATTTATTATGTCTCTTCATTTCATTTTACATATTTATTCTTCAATATTTTTGTTAATTTATTATTATTTTCTTTTATAATTAAAGTTATATATATGAATTATTATAATACCTCAAAGGAAATAAATGATATTAACCAATAATAATAATATTCAATGAAAATTAAAAGTATATGTTGATATATAATTTTTGCAACATTTGGTTGAGCAAATACTGATAATTCGAATGAACAAAAGTATTGGTAAAATTTAAGCATTCCTAAATGCAAGATAAGCTGAGCAATAGGGTAATAGGTATTGAATTCTCGCAAGTCTTGCCACCCACAGCCATTCCATTGTCTCGCGGATATGCGTTTTCCAAGCGATCGTAATACCGCCATGGTTGGCATGTGTTCTACGAGTTGGCCCTCCGCGACAGCTATCTGCAGGTATATCAGCCTCCGAAAGGAGCAGCGGACAGATAAAATATAGCTCGTACGAAAAGAGAGATATACCTGAAATACATTCGCGCAAAAGAAAGGATAACTTTTTTATTTGTATAATAAAAAGAATTATATTCGCGTATCTTTTATCTAAAACTTTTAGAGTGAATCTCATTCTAAAAAGTGAAATCTCACTCTTAAAGATCAATTTTTACTTTTTAAAGTGAAATTCTCCATTCCAAAAAAGTTAGAGAGAGTATATCTTATTCGATTTATTATTGCGATAAGTGCAAAATACTATGCTGCAACAATTTAATCATTAAAATTCAAAATGTAAGCAATAAGAGATATTTGTTCGTAGAATGTATTTAGTAGTTATTTTACAATATGTTGAATATTTCATGGAAAAAATCGCACAGTGACAACGCTTGGTGATTATTTTTGCGTAGACGCGGCGTGGCAGTTGCTTGATGAGGTGGTTGCGTATGTACACAAGGTCGCCGTGCTATCATTCGCACAGCGATACATGAGCAGGCAGGCAGCGAGAATTGCTCTGCGTTATCGAAACATATTCTATGAACAATTAATGATTAGCACAGTTACCTAGCTTCCTCTAATTCATAAGTATAAAACGTCTACTTGTAAACAGGTATTTTATTGGATTTTTATACAAAGTATCAAAGAATTTAAACGCATCATAAATTTTTTCTATTATTTTCAGTTTAAAATCGTGGGGCAACGCACGAATTGTGTAATACAAAGTGTGAATAATAATTTAGATTGAATAATTCATGAAGACTCGCCGTGTGTACACTCTAAATCTTTTAAAATGAAATCTCACTCCAAAAGACTCGAAAATTGAGCCAGTCTTTGAAAAAGAGTGAAAATATTTTCACGCTGGAAAAAGAATGGGAAATTTTCACTCCTTTGGATATACTATAAAGTGTTGCGTGCGATCGTTATATATTAACACTCCTTTCTCAGGAGTACAAAGTATCGCGCGATCGTAATTAATCGTTTATTGTGAAAGTGCAACGAATTGAGAAAAAGAAGAGACAATGGAAAGACAGTGGAGCAATAACGAGTGAATATATGATTTATGAAATTTTACAAGAGATTATTCGTCAAATCGGTTTAGCGCGCAAAGTTGAACGTATCGCGTTACGCGTCGAGAGTAGGGAGTTCATGAGGATACGACGAGAGGAGTCGGAGGAGAGAAAACGGAGAGAAAGAAATGCGCAGGTCTCAAAGAGGGGATTTTGCCGCATATACCTTGGCGGGGATCAAATGATAGTCTACGCGTCGGAGAAAGAGAGGTGCTGTTCAACGAATAAAGACATTGCGAGAGAAAGAGAGAGGCATGGAGACGCGCAGACGCGTCTCCACCTTCATCGCTTGGCTCCGACCGTTGAATCGGAGATACCGATAGCGGCCATCGCGGTCACAAATATACCCCGTGTAGGCGGGACCAAAGTTTTCGTCGCGTGTGTATGGTTGTATTTAAGCGAACTCGTGTGCCAAGTGAGCACATGTACGATCGCGTTGTACGACCTGCCGTATAGCGAAGTCGAGTTTCGATCAATCAGATCAGACTAAATTTTGGTTATAAATGAAAATCTATTTCTACTTGTGTGTGTGATATAAAAAGAAAGACAAAAATTATACAATTTTTATGAATTTTTTTGGGCTAAAAATTAATTATGACGCTTAATTTATTTGTTACATAGTAATATTACACGCAGAAAATGAAATTCAATTAAGATTTTTAAAAGAAGGCTAGCTTCTTTTTAAATTATAATTTCATCATAATTCTTTTCGAATCAAATTAATATGTTTATAATGTGTTTATAATTTGAATTAATTTCTAATATGAGATTTAATGTGTGAGAACAAAATATTCTTCTTTTTCTTTTAAAGCAGAAATAATTTTAGACTAATGGAATTAAGATGTAATGAATTATGAAGATAATTTTTCATAGAAAAGAGTAGATATTATTATTATACATTATATTTGATAAACACTAATATCGAGAAACAATTCACGAATCGTTAAATTATACTATCCTTGATGTCGAAAGGAGATAAAATCAGTCGGAGTATTATGGTGGTAACTCAATTTTTTACATAAATTACAGAATTGTAATATATTAATTTGTACTTATGATAAGAGAAATATGTAGGAAATCTGTAAGTAATTGATCCGTATATATTAATGCTTACAATTATGTTGATAACATCGTATTGGCTTGATGTAACTCTATTATTTTTTAAAATTATAATTTTGTATAAAGTTTTTAAAAACCAAATCTTCAAAGCTCAATACAAATAAAAAAATCTTACAATTTCAAACAAAATCGATCTTTTAATATTTACTCTTTTGCGGTATACTTTTTAAATTATTATAATTTAGAATTAAGTGACGTTTAGAGAATTATAATTTATTAATTCATAATTATATATATCGGAAAAAGTCATTATTCTTTCTTTCATAATTGATTTATTAAATAATGTGTAAATGTCACAGATTATTCTTTTGACGAGTATAAATGTATCTTATCAACTTGTATCAGTAACTGTCAAAAGCACAGATACATTATAAAATGATACATAAGCCATAATCTTTCATCAGTGCTAGAACGGATCCGACTGTGCAATCTGCTATTTTAGCCATTTGAATTTTTTCTAGCCACTGTATATGTATATTACATGGAATATTGACTTTTAATTGGTATTAATGACGTTACATTGCTTGACGAAGCGTAACAAGTGGCAACGCAGCTTATCTCAATTTGCGATAGAAAAACACGTATATCACGCAGGAACTATAACAGCAGTAATAAAATTAGCATAACTTATCGACATCAGAGTCATTTTGATATCACTTGACAATGTATTGGGGAAAAGTGTACAATCTTACAAATGTGCCAAAATTAATTTATTCTTGTATTTAAACGATGACAGATAAAACATAAATGAATTCCATTATCGACAATATATTGAAAATATTAAACTATTTGTGCTCATTATTGTAATAATTTACTGCACGCTGTTATATAATAGTATTGATAAAATATTCCTTATATACCGATCCATAAACATTGCCTATACACGTTACGCAATACATTTAAAGAGTTCAGGGTACGTATTGTGAAATTATTCGGAATATGGTTTTCGATCGCGCGGAATATTAAATTATTTCCTAGATTTCTATTATATTTTCTAGAAAAAATGGAATAATTTCGATCGGAATCCAATACGATTTGTTCCATGACAGGTATCCACACCTAGAGCACGTATTATGGAATTGTTTAGAATGGGGGGGGGGG
>NW_017296441.1:510988-529434 GCF_001594075.2 Trachymyrmex cornetzi | reverse complement strand
GAGTGGGGGGGGGGGATTCCGATCGCAATTATTTTATTTTCTTTACACTCTAAATTTTTTGCAGTGAACTCTCACTCCAAGAAAGTGAAGATACAACCACCCTTACTTTTTGAAAAGAGTGACAATTTTCACTTTTTTTAGAGTGAATTTTCACTTGCAAGGAATAAATTTTCATTTTAAAAAAAACGTGAAATTTTACTCTTTTGAAGTGAAAATTCACTCTAAAAGGAATGAAAACTGTCACTCTTTTTTAAGAAGTAAAATATTCCCACTTTTTTCAAGGGTGGTTGTATTTTCACTTTCTTGGAGTAAAATTTCACTGCAAGAAATTTAGAGTGTAGGAAACAATATAAATCTAAGAATTAATTGAACAATTTGGATCAGAATCCATTCTGAATAGTTTTATAATACGTTCTCTGATATTTTATTGGAAACATTACATAAATAATATGATTCGCGGATCGATATCTAATGAATTTTTTTTTTAATCGCTCGCGATTCTCATCTATAGTGATATAAAAACTGAGGTTTTCAAGATATCAATCTTCCATTAGGCATTTTATTATTCGCTAAACTACGCAGCATGATCGGTGTGAAAAGCTACAGGCATGTGTCACGTGATGAAAATTAATTTATTTCGCGCGTTGCGTGATCCTTCTTTGAACGCTTCCATCCGTGTTGTGGTGTTAATATTGTGGTTAAATAATATATCCGAGTCAATCAAAATAATAGTGAAATAAATGTGCATAAAGTAAAATAAAGAGCTTATAGTTGCTAATTTATTTTCTGTAGAAGGAAGTGGCGTTCTTTCTGAGTAGAAAGGACAAAAAATTTCTCAAGAGTTTTATCCATTAAAGATTCTTAAGATAATCGATAAGTATTTAGAAGTTATGCGTTCAACGTACAATACTATATATATATTTACAGCGTTATTATTGCAGTGAAGATAGACAGGCTCTTTCTTTCTCTCTTTTTCCTCTTTCTCCCGTAGATATATTTAAGAATACGTTTAAATCTCTCGCAGAGGTGAAGATGCGATTGCGCGAATTTGTTATGTACACATGTGACGAACCGCAGTATGCACGCACGCACACGCACATTTATTACGTCGATAATAGCTTCGTAATTATATCGGTTGCGAATACTACGGCACTCCCGTATTATTGCTATGATTAACGTGATTATGATTTATAATGTCAGATTAGCATTACTTTAATGAGTAATAATCCTGTTCATATGACTTATAAATTAAACGTCATTTTAATTTACAAAGTGGTTACAAGTTACCAAATGCGAATGCTTTGCCAATGTTATTTTATTCCCACGATAAAATCCAGTGTACTATATTCATTAATGTAAACTGCATATTTATATGGTGATACGATTACATTTATATGACATTTATTGCTGATTATTGTCTTAGCTTATCTGTCTCTTTTTAAAGTAATATTATTCATTAGAAACACATACATTGGATATATACTCTCTAAATCTCGTGAAGTGAAATCTCACTCGAAGAGACTGAAAATTGAGCCAGTCTTGAAGAAAGAATGAAAATACTACCACTCTAGTTTAAGAGTGGCAGATTTTTACTCTTTTGAAATGAGATTTACCATAAAAGAGTGAAATTTTAATCCCTTTTTTGGAGTGTAATACCAGGGTAGATGGAACCTCACTCCAAAAAAGGGATTGAGATTTTATTTTTTCGGAGTAAATCTCATTCCAGAAGAGTAAATCCCATTTTAAAAAGAGTGAAAATCTGCCACTCTTGAACGAGAGTAGCTTTATTTTCACTCTTTTTTCAAGACTGGTTCAATTTTCAGTCTCTTCGAGTGAAATTTCATTGCACGAGATTTAGAATGTCTATTTACATATTTTGCGAAAAATTCATAGCGCGAACAGAGGGCACAAATGCGAATAAAATCATTTATGTGAATTCTAAATCAACATCATAATAACCTTGTAATAAATTATCAAAATACTCTTTCGATATTAAGTTATTAAATAGACACTGAAGTAAACATTAATTTAATTAAGTACAGACAATTAAGTAAATACAGCTTATTTACATCAAATTTGATGATATATATGCCAAAATAATGATAGGACATTAATTTTTCTATTTGATATACATGTATCATTCGGATGAAGGATCACAGTTGCTTCTGTATATGTTTATTTGCGCTATGAATGGACATTTTTCATATAACCGGTACTCGCGATCATCGTGATGCAAAAAAGCACGCGTGTAATTAAGCTACAAACTCCCCGGCGTGGCGCGCCGCGGCGCTCTACGGGAGCGATATCTCTCTCTAGCGGAGCGGAAAATATTGGATCCATGGTATAAGAACTCTAATGGGAACCGGTTGAGAAAATAATCGCGTTTCGATGTTAGGCGGCGGCGGCGCCACCACATCAACGCGGCGCCGTACTTTTCATGGCTCTCAACGGATCACACGGAATTTAGATGAGAGTCTGGCGAGTTGCGACGAATTAGAAGGGTCCGACGCCACCATGTCGATAGCCCAGGTATATATCGGTAATGGACACCGATTAAAGGGATCAAATAGAACGAGAGGGACTTCCCCTGAAAGGCTTCCAATTCTTTTACGGTGCGTAAAAGTAGAGTGTTGTTACGCGGTTAAGTTATGGGGTGTTTAATATTCTCTCATATAAAAAGTATGAATATAAAAATATTTGGCATTGCTAGACAACACATCATATTATTATAATAATACGTGAAATTAATAACGTAAGTTTCTCAAACGCATCGATATAATTCTTTTAGCCAAACAAATAAAGGGTCCTCTACATAGAAGTCGTAGAAACCTGACCAATCGAGTATTCTCCTTATATTTGATTGTGATTGGTTGGTTTCCTACGATTTAAGACTCCACGACCGTCTACGACTTCTATGTAGAGGACCCTTAACTCTTGCACATTAAACTGTAGGTATGTGTATATTAGATCTTAAAAAAAATAACACTGTTCGACAAAAAATCACTTTCTTTTTTCTCTGAAATCCCATACTACATACCTCGAAGACTTTTTCGTGCTGAATACGATGCTGTTAGTAGAATTTTGAGTAAATTGAGATGAGATGGACCAAATAAAATGGCGTTTGTAACTATTTTCAATATTTTTTATAGCAAGACAAAACTTTGTTTCTAAATAAAGTCTACGTTCTAAATATACAATTCAAGAGCGTTCAAATGAATTTTTATTCATAATCGATTTATTTTTATTAAGTTATATAACTATTTGAATTTTAGATTTTCTGTATAATTACGCAGTTTGACAAAAAAAAATTAGTAAGAAATAAAGCCTTTAACGATAAAAAAAATTACTTTATTTTCGCTTCGAAGTACTATATACCCCAAAGTGCTATATATCCCAAAGATTTTTTCACGCTAAACACGATGCAGACATCGGAATTTTCGTAGCATATTAGGATTTTTAGTAAATTGAAGTGGGCTAAACATTCATGCAATTTATTGTTGCACTTTAATTTATTAAAAATCTTGTACAAATTTTGACGATGGCGTCGTGTTCAACGGGAATAAATCTTTGGAGTATGTACCATGGCGTTTCAAAGAGAAAAAAAAGTGATTTTTTTGTTAAAATGTATAATTATACAGAAAGACATTCTATATAATAATCGTTAAATAGCCATGACATGATAAAAATAAGTCGTACAGTCATGAACTAAAATTCATTTGAAAGCTCTCGAATGACATACTTTTAGATACCATAAATTTTATTTAGAAATAAGTTTTTGTTTTGTTGTAAAAAAATTTTGAAAATAATTAAACATTTTTGGCAGCTATTATGTTCCAATTTACTCAAAATTCTAACGTGCTACGCAAATTCTACCAACGACATCGTGTTCAGCGTGAAAAATCTTTGGAATATACTAGATGACACGTTGGAGAGAGAATTTGAGTGTAATTAATTTAAAAATGTAAATGGCCCAAAAAATATTTATACACGTGATAAGTAGCTTGCATATCAATGCAATATTATATTTATGCGTGTGCATTCTCGAGGGCATGTATGCATCATAGGGTCAAGCGTCGGCGGCGCTATTTGTGTATGCTGGCCAGACGTCGCGAGCGTGCGATCGAAGAACTTTAATCCGGCGGCATTCGTGGAAGACGAGTCTCTGACGATTACAACGAAGTTACTTTGGTGCATCGGGACTGTTCTCATCCCGAGGACTGGCTGGTGCCGAGGCGCCACGGCGCCGACCGCGTAGAAGGGTTTTCTTGTAGATCCTACACAGTTGCATGCGCACACACTCGTGCGTATCACGCACGTTGCACGACAAGATCGTCCTTTTTTTTCCTCAATTCCATGGTGAGGTGACACAGAGGCCCGGTGATGTCTCGAGACTCTCGTCGTGTTTGAGGGAGCTTATCTTGCCTCCATGACATTATCGTGGATTATTTGTTACCTTGTGTTATAGGCGTAAATGAATATCTTTAACAATTGCGCACGCAACTCAATTTACGCTCTATTTGTTCGATATATGTATTCTATTTGGTCCTGTATTTCGATGGAATAGTTATTTTGTCTTAATTTTGTCTGAATTTTTGTAGCAATTACACAGAGTTTTTTTATTTTATTTGTGAGTTGATTCAACTTAAGAAAGATTTAAAACACCGCAATTATTTGTCAACAATATCTATAATATGAGTTTTATTTTTCAGCAGATACACGTGATGTATAAAGATGTGGAAATCGCGTGATACGGTTCCATAAGTTTGATGTTCAATAAATAAGTGCTCCTTTGAAGAGATTTCAGTCACGATCTATCGATCATGCCAGCAAATCATGCCTGAGATGTCAGGCACGATCGAATAAGCACGTCGAAATTAAAAAAAAATTTTAATTTTAGTACAAATATATTCTAGTAAGAAATATTAGATGTAAAAACACTTCACATATATATACATATAATATACAAAATACATATAAAAGTTTATTTTTTTTACTAAATTTAGAAATATTAATCTGTTCTTAATTAATCTGTTTTTCGTAGCTAAACACTCATTGTACTTAAAATTACTCTTACATTTTTTTTATTATCTATATATTAAAATTTAACAATAATCGACCTAACAATAATTATATTGTTAATTAAACATTATGTTTCAATGATTCCATTTAACTCGAATCGAATAAAAACAAGTGAAATTTGATTTTATTCGGCTTACAAAAAAATCTTAATTTTTGTAACACATTTCTCAATTACATACAAGAATCTTCAAGTTTCGATTAAAAAATCACAGTCAAGGTAATCTTGTTACTTTTTTCTTTCTCTTAGCATTTCGAAAAACAGAAATCCATGGTTGTAGAAAGAGTTCAGACGATTGAGCAAATAAACTAATTCAGCAGGCTATCTTTCAAGAAATTTTTCTGTGGCCAAAAATGGATACATAGCTAGGTGACCAATATTGGTGCGATATTTTTCGAACAATATATTAGCCATAAGTATTACAATTGATTGAAGTAAATGTATTGCTAAATTAAAATTAGAAAGAATCAAGTTGAAATAAAGTGAACTTAATAAAATTCGTGATTTCTTAAAAAGTTTTTTCTTCGAAAAAATTTTGTATATATTTTAGAATATATTTTTAAGAAGAATGTACATTTATAATGGAAATATGTACATTTTATAATGGACTGAAGAAAATTACGAAACATGAATATATTTGAAAATCTTCTGTAAATAGAAAAATTTTATTTTTATAAAATTAGGTATTTATGAAACACCAAGACGGAAATGTACAAGAAAAGAGATATTATCCTGTTCAATTAACACAATTCCTGAGAAATTATGTGTGAGACGGTGAAAAATATGCGCATCCGATCGCTTCAGGATGTTTCGGTTTTGCCTTTCGGTAACCTGAGACCGTAGATGCAAACACCAGATAAGATCTTCTGAGGGATTATGGTCCAGTTTCGGCACGCGCCTCTTCCTCTCAAGATCTTATGAGAAACTCGCGACCGTGCAGGTGCTTGCAAAGGCGCAAGTGCATATATGTATTAAAATAACAGTTATATATATATATATATATATGTATGTATTATATATATATATATATACATATTGCCTATATTCAGAACGCGTTTCATTTTATTTATTATGTTTGATAAAAGTGCACTTTAATTTATGAAATTCCATAGTATATGAAACTTAATCTACTTATGCTAAATATACGTTAACATCTTAATAAGCGCATTGAATATGGGCCTTGCAGTACTATATGCATGTCTATTTTTTGAAATCTTGCTCTTCTCTGGATATTATATTTATCATGACAAATGCTTGTCTTGTTTACACAGCAATATTTATCTCAATATCTGTTCAATCGATGTACGATTATTTATTCTTCCTTCTTATAAAATCCAGAGGAAATTCCATGTTTATCAATAAATATTTCTCGATTGTACAAGCGCCGCTTCTATCACTGGTGGTCTTAAATTTACACCGTGAATGATCCGCGGCGCTTATTAACTTTACATAGTCAAGCGAGTGCGTATAATTAGCTATAAAGTACGTCATATAACTCGCCGTGCGTACGCATTGGACCATGACAACGATCGGCGCACTTATGGTCTAATGTCAATGTTCATTCGACTTAAATGCCTCGGCAAGCTGCTCTCTCCGTCGTTAGTATAAATCTCCTCGTGAAATAAATTTATTTGCGCTTACATGCGCTACAACGAACACGGATACGTCGTCTTTCTGTAGGTGTAGAAAGGGGGAAACGACAAAAGAGAGAAAAAGAGAAATAGAGAGAGGAAGAAGAACGGGAATAAAGGAGGACGGGCTTCTCGTAACCTGTGCAGCGAGAATTTCTGCTACTCTTCGATCCTCTCTACTGCACCACGTATTATAGAAATATCTGATATTTCCGCGTGCACGTGTATATATGCATCTATTACACTTCATAGCATATTCGATTCGATTGCACGAATTAATCGGCGTGATGAAAGTATGTTAATGTTCAAAGTGTAAAATGTACGTATTCCTAAGCGTCAAAGAAATCGAAGGCAGACGATAATTGAGACTCGATGCAAATTTCAATATGTCGTAAGCATGGCTTATATCGAGTAATAGGAAATCATTTGTAAATAACGTAAATGTTGCTCTTTTTTTTGTATTATCACTCATGTGAACTCACTAAATGACTTAAATGCCAAAAATAAAATTTTTATTACTGCGAATCCTTTTTCCGAGATGACATATCGTCTTTTTCCATCTTTTGCTGCGACTTATTTTTTTTCTTTAAACAATTAAAAAGTCGTTTGAACTAGTTGCGAACACTATGGCGAATCGTCTCTGATTTACCGCTGCGTTGATATTTCGCTAAAAATAACGATCTCTTTTATCGCTATTTTTATTGTCCGTCGCGCGGAGACACTGGTTGAGAATCTAGCAGTAAATCTGAAATAACGCGCTTGGAAGACGTATCATATGTACGAATTGTATAGACGCTCTTTGGGAAAACCATATTTACAGCCCATGTGGCCGCAAACAAAATATCGCGAAAAAGATAACTCTTGTTACTTCTTATCGGTACATGGTTTAACCTCGACGAACTTATTCGGAACACTGACTTTTTCCAACATGTATAGATCAGTTTTATTTTGCAAAAAAGATGTAAATGCATCGAACAATGCATAATTTATATTATGAATTACAGCAATTAAATATCAATTATTCGAATTGAAAAAAATTAAATTCTTTTATTACTCTATATTATCAGTGATTTTTGGTTAATTTTGCATTACGAAAAGACTAATCTACATAAAAATATTTACAAAAACGCTTCAAAGAAAAATGTTTCGCCTTTCGCGCGCTGGCGATCTTAATCAGGAGCAATAAAATCGGAATCGCCTTTGGCATCTTAGCGACGGCAACCCGGAGGTAAGCCGTAGATACAAAGATTGGCGCCAGGACTTAGGTCGTGTTTCGTTAAGTAATTTGTCGGTCCCGACATTACACGGAACGGACCATCTACCTAGGGAACGACTGCATTTTCGTTCTTCGCTGAGAAGAGCGGCGATGCGAGTGGGACGCGCTTTGCTGATTTGAGTCATTCGACCGTTATAAATTTTACGTTTCATTAATAAAATCCCGAGACAATGTTTAACTTTCTTTTTTGTGAATCAGAGTTAGCGAGAATCTCGGAAAAAGGAATAAAGCAGCTAGAGGAAATGCCGAACATTGTTGCTGATTTTAGGATTGAACATTCACTGAATAGATATAAAAACGACTAATTAATTAGTAAAAGAAAAATACATCTTTGTAAGACATTTATTATTTATATAATGGGTTCCATCGACTTTGTAACATTATCGTTACGCTATTATAGAAGTAGCGCATATTACTTTATATGTCCGCAAAGAAAGTGCAGTCGCATTCCCAGGTATGCACTTCTATCCGATGCCGCATGCCCGGCACACGTTATTACCCAATTATTATTCAATGATACGACAATCCGCGGCTATTGCGGGTGCATTACTATAGGTTTCGTAGAACCAGCTAACCGATGTAAAATTTCGCGCATGGTTGGTATATAAGCCAGAGAGCCAAGGAGCAAATGGGCAAGCCAATAAATAGGTAGAAGCTCTTATTATGAGAAGCTCCGATCTCTCTCTCTCTCTCTCTCTCTCTCTCTCTCTCTCTCTCTCTCGGCCCTTTTCCCCTTACTCGTGCCGTTGTTAGTTACGCGCACCGACTTTTCGCGCGTCCGGATTAAACGAGATCTCAATCGCACAGAATAACGACGCAAAGTTGTAAGCACGGAAACCGGATGAGCTGCGACGAGTAACATGTGCATACGTGCGTGCACGCGTGCAATGGAAATCGAGCGTCTCGTGTGTCCTTCTCGCTTCGTATCTGTCTAGATTGCTATTGTCTATCTCTTTTCTCAGAGCAGCACGTTTTCACGATTCGGATCGCGTTTGGGGTTACTTAATAATATTCTGTAGATGCATTTCTACAAAAATGTAAGACGCTTAACATATATTTTATATATGTACATACTTTCGTATTTCACTTGGCAACTCTTAATGTTTTCGATCATTTTAGAATATTAAAAAATATTTTTATTAAGAGTTTGTTACGTAAATTTCTGTAGTGTTGAATATACCGAGAAACACAAAAAATATTTTGAATATGATTCCCGATGGACAGAAACTGTTGAAATGATCAAATTTTTGACAAATTTATCATATTCATGTAACCTTCTTATACGAAAATAAAAAGAAAACCTTCGTTCGAACATTCGTTGACCCGGTTTACCTACTTATGCCTACTTTATATGAAACATGTATACAGTCGACTCAATTCGCGAACATTCTCCGAGCGGGTGGTGAGACCCGATTGTAAAAAAAAAAAAAAACAGAGGAAAAGAAAGGAAAAGAAAAAATGCGAAGCGAGTAGATCGAAAAAAAGAAAACTCCGAGAGGACTTGCTTGGACCGTTCCGGATGCAGGGATACATGGGATCGCGGTCGCCTTTCGTCTTTTCACTGCCAGCACAACTTGATCACAAATTGAATTTTAATGATCGAGCTTCACGGACAAAAGCCCCGCGACACTCGCATTAGAAATATAAGTTCACTGTACACTTATCTCCGATGAACAAGATGCTGAGACTAATTACGTCGCGTATTATGCATGATTCTTCTCTTCGTGGATTTTTCGCAACCAAAGTTCGCTAATTTAGCAGTCAATTACTTTGAATGGCTAGAAATTGTTCACGGGGCAAGGAGCGGAGAAGAAAATATGAAAGAATCGTTTAAATCACGAGAATGAATGAATATTGAACAAATCGATCGCGGAAGGAAGAGAGAAGCGAATAGATACCAAATTGCTCGTCCGGAAATGATTATATCTAATTAGGATATATCACCCTGTGTGTATGTATAACGCGAAATGTCGATGACTCTTAATAAATCGGAACCACCGGCGATTACATGGCATACCTATTAATACATTTAACTAGATCATGAATTATACACCGTTGCGCGCGTTGCCAGTCCCTTTTGCATACTGGGCGCGCGAACACGTTCGACGACTTCGTTATCGTAATTTCGAGAGTTTTCCCACGTGATTACTGATATATTTATATGACATATTTATCACGTCGCATAATCCCGCAGATCCCGCTTTTCGTATTAATCGTTAAAACTCGTAGAACGTTACACGGAAATTGATTCTACGCGTGAGGACAAGATACGACAAATACGATGAAAATGCTAATGTATCCTATTATAGATGGATAAAGAAATAGGTAGATCGAGCAATTAAATTCGAACATTATTATGATAAATAAGTATTGTATTTATAATGGAGATCTTGGTAAGAGAAATTTGTCGAAAATTTCCAAATTTGGCATTACTCTAGGCGAGTTGGTAGGCGTTTGAATAAGACGATGCTTGATGCTCATATGCGGATACGTAACGTCCATTCCGTTGCAAAATCCGAAGAAGTAAAATGAAACGCCCGCAGCGAAGAGACATGGGCACGCGCATGTGGGTACTTTGATATAGCACGTACGAGTGCAGTTCTCTAATGCTGCTTAAATATTTATGAATTACATCGTGAATTACATCGCCTTACAAATTGTCATTTTTCACGGGAATCAAGAGCCCGAACCAGGAAGCGCGACCTCTCTCACTCTTTACGCGGTACCCCTTGCTATTCACTCGAATGCTGTGGGGAAGATTTATGCATCCACCCGACATTCACGCAGGTGCGGTACTCGCGAATATATACATACATAGGTAGTTTTGCGCTGCAAAGATGTACGTGGCTCGTCTCGCGGCGCGCGTTAATAGAAATCTAATAACTATTCGAAACCGCTTTCCGAGATTTCCGTGCCGGGGTATAACGGGTAAATCGGTAAAAAGGTTGCGCGAATTAAAGCAAGATACCGATATACATATATGGCATATACATGTAGTAATTCAGGCACGCCCCGCGGAATCGATTCGACTTGTCGATCCATGCTGCTCGTAGTTTCACTCGCATTCGCGTAAAAATATATCAGGTCGGGATTTCAGGTCGTCGCCATCATCTCGTCATCCTTGCCGTTTTCGTTTCTCTCGATTAGTAGTTAGGCGTTGGGCTCTTCGCTCGCGATTGAGACGGCTGGAAGCAGCTCTGCCTGCCTGCCTGCCTGCCTGTGTCGTTGTCGTCGAGATATGCGCGACAGTTGTCCTTTTATTCGGATTATCGCATGCTCTCGCGCTGCGCGAATCGTGGGCGGATGATTTGAGCGTTACAGCTGACGTTCAGGATATTGAACTCCAAACGTGACAAAAATCGAGCGAGTGAAAAAAATACAATTGTTGTATATTTAAATTTATCTTTTTTAAAGCTTCTGAAAAGGGTTAAAAATAAATGGTTTTATATATATCTTTATTCTCATTTCGAATTTATCGTGAAAAAGATGAAAGCTATTCTCTAGTTTTATCCAAAAATGACGTCATCAGAACGACCGATAAATCAATGTGGCTCGAAGCAATTTTCTGTCGGAGATAGGTATTCCATCGCGATGGGGAACGACTCTCGTTGAAACTTCCGGTTTTAGTTAGGTGGAACATGACTTTCCAATAAGGTCGATGGCGCGGCAGACGGCTGTTACTGGCATCTGCAGTCAGTATATACCTTCGAGACGCCGATTCGAGGCGATACACAGCTTGCCAGGTAAGAGCAAAGTCAGGCTCGTGACGCATCATGCGCGCTTATCTACACGCAATATCTGAACGTCCATCCATGCGGCACCATCCGACATCGACGGGACGAGAATTCGTCGTAGGGCCGATCTCGAAGTCGATTAGATACGGAGAACGCGCGACCGGAAGTGCACTAACACTTTGGTCAAATGGCCGATGTCGATTGAAGTTCTCGTAACATCAGATTATTGAAGATTTACATTGTAATTAGCTACATTATTTTATAAAGCTATATAAAGATAAAAATCTTAGTAAAATAGAAACAAATTGAATGTTGAGCTTCTTAAAAAATATCTAATCGTAAATATTTAAAAAATTTATCTACTCTTGAATAAAAAAGCTCGCTAAAGTGAGTAATAGAGTCACGATTATACCATTTTAGCGATGTGAACGTTCCGTTTGATCTCTCAAAAAAGTTGGGTTCCATTGTCGGTGAATAACAGAGGACCGACCTGTCATTAGTTCTCCCATCGACGATGCATGCCCCCGAAATAGCACGGAGTATTCGGTTATGGCGTTCCAGACGCCATTGCAGCAATCATTCAAGGTCTCAAAGAAAACACAATTCCCAGTTATTTATCAAATCTTATTTTACCTATTAATTATATTAAAATATCTTACTTGATACGTTTATTGAAAGTATGTCTAGTCTTGTATCAAACTAAAATATAAAATAGACGTAAACTTTGAATTGCAGTGAGTGCAGAAAGTATTCGTACAAAGAAAAGATTTTTTTAAAAACTTTATTTTTACAAATTAAATATTATCCAGCGAGAAATGAGTCATCGAATTGATGTCGAATCGATATAAATACGATGATTTCAATATCAATTTGACGTTGATTCGATGTTCAATTGACGATCTCATGTTGGATAATTAACAGTTTATTCATAAAGAATAAAATAGACTGTTTCTTAAAATTATGTTTCTTAAAATTATATGTACCAAAAAGATGTGTATTAATTATACAAAATATATCATCTGAAAAATAAGCGAAAATTAAAAATTGTATTGTTTGAATGCTCAAAAAGTATTCGTACAGACGAGAAATTTAGCTTCTAAAATCAGGAATACGTAGCAAAGCTCGTTTGTTTATGTTAGAACAGAATGTATTTATTGCGTAAAATTGCTAATTAATGTTATTTTCTACAATAAGGCTTTTTTTATAACAAATTTCCTTGTACGAATACTTTTTGCTCTCACTGTATACTTATGATGAGTATTCGATAATTCTCTCTCTCTCGCACCTATATAGAGTTAAAAAGTAAAATTTTCTTACTTATTTTTGCTACGCAGATATATTATATTACAATCATACGAATGAATTAGAAATTTTGTAATTTTTACGATTAGATCTAGTCTTGAGGCAATATATCTTTATATATAGCCGTAGAAATTTAATATCTTTATTAAATTAAAATCAGATTTGATTTATATACTAACAAGAGAAGGTCAATCATTATTCTTAGATTATTATTATCGTTATTGTTACATTATATATAATGATAATTAAGTTTTCTTAAAGATACTGCATACAACGAGGACGACCCTCTCCGGAATTTACATAAACGAGTGCAAAGATTATATAGAATATGTTATAGATGTAGAGATGATATAAAATGTCAGTAATTGTGACTTTGCTCTGCACATGAATCATTCACGCGTCGTGACGCGATGCAAACTTTAATAAACATAACTAATCAGAGTGGCTGTCTTTCGACGCCGCCATGCGAAACACACCTGTGTATTTTACCGGACGTGTTCAGCGTACAAGTATGCGTGCCGCTACCGTACGCACTATCGCGATAGCCTGGATTTATTATATGTGGGTTAATATAGCTGACTTGATTGAATGCATCGAGCGAGCGAGCGAGCGAGCGAGCGATTCCGTTGAAACTTGCACAATTACATATTAATGCCCAATTATGACAATATCCGACAATATGAAAAGAATGATTTGGTGTACATATAAATTGCGATGTGAAGGGGAATATAAAAATAATATTAGTTAATTAATCACAATACTTTTGTTCTTATTATACATTAATTGATTGCTACATTAAAATAGTTACTGTTAAACTCATAGGCAGGTCGTGTCTTTATACCTTTTGACTGTCTCGATCAGTACAAGCTCCACTCCGAACCTTCCACTCACGATTTGCCGCTTGACGCAGCGTGTACGATTTGCATGTACGACTAAAAGCGCCGAAAAAATTGACGATAAAAAACAACGCTTTACCACTTTTTCCGCGCATCGCTGTAAAATCTTGTGTTCGCCAGTTTGATGAAATGTTATTGCACTTCAAGTTATATCGATCGTATATCTGTTGTGACTGCGGCCCATCGAGAAACAGGGCGAAACGAGGCTTGACGGTGGCGCATACGTGAGCGTACGTGAGCATACGTGAGCACACGTACGCACACGTACGCACACTCATCAGGGAACCAAAAACACATGGGAACGAGGGCAAGAACGAGGGTCCCGAGCGCCTCGTAAAAATTCACTTAACTCCATCGAATTATCTGGTCGACATCTCATTCATTAAGCTCCATTTGCACCGAGGAACGACAGTCCTCTACGGCCAGTAAACGCACTACATTTTTAACGCACGGATACATATGATATGATTGATGTGTTTGTGAAATATTACAAAAGAAAGTTAGAAATTGCCCATCAATAAGAGTATCGCGGTATAAAAAGTATATTTGGATCTTTGAGAATTCTTGAGGAATTAAACGTAAATTTATATAAGAACATCAGAGATCCAAAAATAAATAAGCATATCAACGTTCTCCAATAGACATTGTGAAAACTCGAGCGTTTCGAAATAGTAGTAAAGTGAATACGTGACGAGGAATAATGCACAACGCACAGAGTACGTCGTGCAAAGCGCTTTCACGGGCGGACACGCGCGATAACACGCTCGATACTTTGCAAGTGAGTAGGACTGAAACGAGGCGCGACACTACGATACACTATATTATTCTCTTAATCCCCGTAGTATCTTAATTATTTAATTTATTAAAGCGCGACGTAATCCCAGCGAGTTGGTATTATAATCCTGTGAAACTTGCGCAGTAATATGGTCACGCCCGAACGCAAGCGAGCGAGTCCAGCGAGGTAGTGCTCGCTCGCTCGCTCGCTCGAAGTTAATTAGAAAACAAACAGAAAATTAACACGAACCCGGCAGCGCGAATCTCTCCGGATGGCCGTTACTCGCGATTTATCGTAACCCGTCGTGGATCTGGTCTCGATGCTGACCGGTTTACGTACATCGGGGAATTGGTCGCTCGACTTGATCAACGATCGAAAATCGCCGATCCCGAAAGCCCCATGCAAGAGTGTATGAAATCCTCAGAGTTTAAAGACAATCACTTTATCCACAGAAATTCAATCCTTATGCGATGATACAGAATACAAGAATAGAGAAAAAGTTCTGTTGTTACACTGATATTTGTACACTGTGTGTATGTGTGTGCATCTTTAAAAAGATGTGAAGATTATTTTCTGTAAATATAATATAAAATTAAGAATTATATAATTGGAATAAGTAAAAGAATCGTTGAAAAGATTTTATTCTCTTTCCTTTCATGATGTACAACGTAAAAAATTTGATGATAGATATTTCTGAATGAAACTAACTGCAGTTAAAAATTCAAAGAATTCTACGTTTTATTAGATCCCACAGATCTCTACAGATCCGCTCCTGGAAAGCGCCTGTGTCTCTTCCGCGATGAGGGACAAACCAGTTTCGTCATCGACGATGACGACGAAGGAGAGGAAACTGGCAGAAGAAAACGATCGCGGAAAAGCACGAAGAAATCATGAAATATCGTTTGATCGTGCGGATGTTTAACCCGTTAACGTGCAGGTATAAGGCGTTAATCGATCGTGCTTCTTGGGTATTTTTTTCCCGCGCGTCTGGAGCAGTTTGCGTTAACTGCGCGCGCGAGACATTGCGCAGTTATGTCCACAGGTTTTCAAAAAGTCGATACTTACGACCGACCGGACTGCGAAAATCTTCGTCGACCGTTAATCTTGATTTATGATAAGCGCGACCGCGATCTGGTCCACGACCGAACGCGCTGCTATAATTGGATTGTACGCAGGATGCGAGACCGATACTACCGCGCGCCGGCCGTTTTCCTCCTTTTTGGCTAGACGTTGGAGAAAACGTTTGCAAGCGCTCGGAATAGCAACTACCTGATTTGAAAAAGCAAAGACAGATTTATGATATTACTATTCCAGTTCGAATGTTATATTTTTCATCTTTCCTACGGTTTTTTTAAACGAAACATATTGGAATTTTGACGATACTTTATTGAACATTTAACAATGTATTACGTCCCAAAATGTATGTCGAAACATTTGTTTTGTTAAGTATTTAAGTAGCGAATGTACCTATCTGCATGACTTTAACAAGCATGTTCAAAGTGCTGCGTTGTACTTTAGTTGCAGATCATTGATAGACTATAATTATGGATTTGCTATCACAAACAGAATTGCTATGTAGATAAGAAATTGATAAATGACCGTTATATTAAACAAATTAATTGTCTAGAACTACATATAGCAATTAACGTGTCGTATTATACTCGTATGTATACGTATGGATACGTTTATTCGATCATTTACCATTGTCCGTGTGTCAATTGAAGTAAACGATTCCAGATTTACGATATATAGAAGGCGTTTAAACATTCTTATCTGCATATCATACGTATGCATATCATATTAACATCGTTAGCATATCTTATAACATTATCGTATTTCTTACTATCCTGTAAATACATATATTAACAAATGTGATTCCGCTTCTGTAAAAACATAGAAACCGTTTTCAGAGAGGCATTTTTCCCTTCCTCTTTCCACTGATATCCAATGAATATATGAAATCGAGTCCACCCACTACTGTTTTCTTCTCTTCTTTTTCCATATTATAATTCCACGGTTCGTTATCGTCATTAATAGATTACAAGCTCCGTTCGTGAGTAGAACGAGTAAATCTTAATTAAGTGTCAACCCCGCTGTTTGCGACAAACAGAGAAAATTAAGCGGTCGAGTCCGTTAGTCAATGCATAATGCATACATATGTGTATGATTCGAGAGAAAGAGAAGTAGAGACCGGTCGAGACCGTACCGATCCTCAGCGAATCGATCGATTTGGGAACGATTCGGGAGGCGCCAAGAGTGCTTTCGCCAACGTTCATTTTGACAAGCGATCGACGATATTAAAGCAACGATGTATGTATAGGTGCGTCCTGTAATGTAGTACCCATCGAATATTTAACCGAATAATCAGATCGTGAAGCGCGCACACGTGCGCATCTCGTACAGTGCCGGAACCGGTCCCGAGGTGCGTGTGCGCCGGGAAAGTAATCCTCCTGTTTAATTAGGACGATCGATTTTTGCCCAGAGCGTTCTCCGAGAGATTTTCGCGATATACAAATTTTCTTTAAAGAACAAAAGCGAAAGATACCCTAAAAGTTCTGAATCGAAATATGAATTTGTAGACTTGAAAAAAGCCATTCATCACACATGTTACATTAAAATATTATACTTAATATTTTTTTATATACAATATATCATTGTAAACAATAAGGAGCATTCAGCCACAACGCTCGATGTGTTTAGCTTAAAGCATATATTTCAAATAAAATTAAGTAAACGTTTCGGTCTAACGTGTGACCATCTTCAGTACATTAAATTTTCATATTATAATTAAAATCGAAACATCCAGTTGATCAAAATAAAGAAGAGAGAAAAAATAAATTTTTTTTTCCTTACATAATAACTATAGGTACACATTAAAGAATTCATAAAGTTACAGTATTCGTTGATATATGTTCCTCTAAGAAGTCCACAATTCTTTTTCAGTAGTGGACTTTTCAATTGTGGACTTTTTAGAGGAACATATATCAACGAATACGTGCATCAGGCAATCACGTAGTCGACGGATACAAATTTTATATACAACTTTATGATAAAAATCGTTCTACATGCAATATTTCTCTCTCTGCGGCAATACATACTATTGCGAATTTATGGCGTTATATACTGTAACTTTATGAATTCTTTAATGTGTATAATTATTATGTAAGGAAAAAAAAATTTATTTTTTCTCTCTTCTTTATCTTGATCAACTGGATGTTTCGATTTTAATTATAATATGAAAATTTAATGTACTGAAGATGGTCACACGTTAGACCGAAACGTTTACTTAATTTTATTTGAAATATATGCTTTAAGCTAAACACATCGAGCGTTGTGGCTGGATGCTCCTTATTGTTTACAATTTTTTAAACTTAAGCCACTTATTATTTTATTTATTTCAATATATCATTCCTTAATATTATAATACGAGTATATTATCATTCCTTAATATTTTTATAGTACTTTTTGCGTAAGTGGTTATAACAAATTTACATGTTAGCTGATGTATATACCGGTACCAGCTAGTAGTAGTCGTACCAGTTAGTAGCTAGGTCGCCACTGAGACTTACTCGAAGCCTGCGAAAATGTTTAACGATATTAAGCAAGCGCAAAAGTAATCGTGTCTTCTGTTTTAAGTAACGGCAGAGATTTCGCCGTTTTTCACCGTGGTGACTCGTTATTCGCGATATTTACTTTGCCGAGACGTATTTATAACGCACGGTCGCGATAAGTAGTTTTTCCTCCCCCCCCCCCCC
>NW_017296441.1:471789-510961 GCF_001594075.2 Trachymyrmex cornetzi | reverse complement strand
TCAAGCACCAGATCGGCAGCGACCGCGGCATAAATCGCGGATATGGCGAGTAAGAAGATCCGCGGACGGCGCGCGACGATACTTTTCCCTTTATCATCCAATTAACGATAAGGCTCCATTACGTTTATTTGCCCCGGCGGACGATTATTATTGCGTCCCGACCAGGACGTTACGATTATTGTGCCTGGTAGATACGACCGCGATTTTATCGGCCAGTTCGTACGATATCCGCGCAAGCTAATCTGCAAAGTAGTTAAACCGTCCGATTCGCGACTTTGATAAGACCGCTTTGCTCTCCCCCCCCCCCCCCCTCTCTCTCTCTCTGTTTTTCTCTTTTTTTTAATTATTGCGCGATAACTTCATCTTGGTCGGCGGACACGCGTTGCGCTCGTAAGAACGGAGCATAAGCTACTTGTTTAAATAAGAGATATAAGGTTAGCTTGCGAAGAAGAACGCAAAAGATAGCCGATTGGAATACACGAGAAAAATAGAGTTTAGTTATTTTCGATATAATAATGAGTAGAGAGATTCATGTGTTGGAGGAGATTAAGCACGGCGCGGTCGTGCATTCGCTACTAACAACTCCTGCTGCGCGTGCATCGAGATGCATTTTCCTTGGCTGACACGCGCGCACGATTAACACACTATATTTGCTACGCGGCAGAAATAATTGCGGTCGCTTCAAGCGATCGTTCGTAATAAGCGGTTGGTCGACTTACGTCCCGATGGAGATTAATTACATCACGGTGAACGACAGTTGATATATTGAAACAAATTGACATAATCATGACCTTGTGACAATTTTCATAATTATAGCGGTTATGGAAAATGCACTTTTTCGAGGCAACGCATTTAATAATGGCACGTTATTTTCAATCAATTCAAAAGTTTCTTCGCTTTCATTCATATCAAGAAACGATTAGGTATCTTTACATGAGTGATAACACCTGTTTCATGAAGAAGAGTTTTCTCTCTCTCTCTCTCTCTCTCTCTCTCTCTCTCTCTCTCCTTTCCTCTAAGCTGTTGCATTTTTTTTTATTTTACCCGTACGTACTTAATGGTCGATAAATAGTTTCGTTCATTGGTTTGCGCAAAAATAAATTTTCTCATAACAACTTGCAACTTGTTGCAACTGACGATTGCCGCAGTGCTTTATTCCATCGTGTATTCCCGAGATATTGAGCTACTGGAGGAAGCTCTAGTAGACCGCATGCAGAGAGTCTGCGTCTCGCTTGAATGCATTCGATTGCAGTCAATGCAGGCGCTGTAACAGCGGCGGCGGCGGCGGCAGTGGCTGCTGCGAGACACCTCTCGACCGTATAACGTTGCATCGCGCGCATTGGATAGCGTGTCGATTTTTAACGAATCAAACCGCGCGCACGTTCGTCTCGTTGCAAACGATTTTACCGTTAATCGGCTTATGCAATCGGCGCGATATATCGAAGCCGAACACGCGAATGCGCGTGCCGCGCCTCGAAAATTTTCAAAGCTGCGAATTATTTGGAAATCACACAAACCGAAGAACGCGTACGTGTTGTATTCTAACAACACGTACTCGCATAAATCATGATACATTACCAATTACAAAATCTGTACAAGTAATAAATTTTTAGTTAATGTAATATACGGAATGTGTGAAAATTATATCAGCGGCAACAAAAAGATAAGCGTAACGCGACTACATCTTCTGGGTCTCTCGTGAAACAATTAAATGTTAAATTTTCTCTCATCCAATATATGTTGACCGCATAGTACGCAATCCCAAGGAAATATACGCTCTCTCTCTCTCTCTCTCTCTCTGGCATCTGGATTACGCGTGCGGAATCGGATAAGAGCGGATCGTTGCGTTGGAAAAATAGAAAACGAGAAAAATGGCAAATTTCGAATTTCGATGCACTCGCCATCGAGGCACAGCGGAGTTCCCGATTGCATGCTCGTTACGCGACATTCCCGCCGACGGAGATGCATTAAAACGAGATGAGAATTCAACACAGAGTTTTATTGAGATTTAATGGAGTTATCGGATTCTTTCTTCTGTCCCTCTTTCCTTCTCTCTTTCTATTCATGCGGTGTTGAGACGAGACTGCTCATGCGTGCGAATTTATGGCTCACGCTGATGACTTACCCTTGGTCGCTGTGAGAATCCGCCTGAGGGTGAGCCAGACACGGTCGTAACTATCGGCCGATCGTGAGCCGATCACGCAGGTAATATTGTGTGCGGCGATACAATTTAACTTTTCGATGTGCGAGATCGCATGGGCGCCGTTGCGTACATGAGGTTCACGCAATTGAGAATCTTGCATTTTACTTTGTCCCTGAATATTGCAAATATTATTTATTTCAAGCATTGATAAGTTTCTAATTATAAATTAAGCATAAATCACTTTTTCTGCAAATTAAATTACTTGAACACATAGCTAATCAAAATTGATTTTTTAAGTAAGAATTTATTCTATATTTTTGTTTTAATAACTACGGTTTTTATTTAACAAGAAATATATAAAAGGATTCGTAAGGCTTTTAAAAGCAATTTTGATGACGCTTATGCAGCTCCCCAAGGAAAATCTTGAATCGACTGAATATGTGAAATTATGCTTAAAACTATCGCTGGTATCCGTCGACACGAAAACGTAATTAGTCAACGTCGCGCGTGATCGATCGCGAATTAATGCAAGTCGATGGAGACACATAAAATCTTTTCCAGGTGTAACGATACTCTTGACTTTATTACGCACGGAGGACCATATAATCATTTCATCATTTCGTCATTTTCTTTAGCGATCAATAATATCTTGGGCATCTTCTATGAAATATCGAATAATTTTTTGTACTAAAGACGGTTTTGATACTAAAGACAAGTAAGCGCGATAACTTAAAAAATAAAAAACGATGGCTAGTATAATACAGATATACGAGGATACGAATTAATGGACAGAAATGTATTATAATAGTACACGCATCTTGACCAACTTGACTGTCAATATCGTTGTCACATTATTACGATAAATACGAAGCGATATTAAATGCAAATTCACACGGAAGGAGTTGTGACTTCCTCGACAGTCACAATATGTTGGATCGAACGTCGACGTATGGTAACGCCGATATAATGAATGTTGGCATTACGAGGCGAGTACGCATTGCGCTCATCTGCGTGCTCGTGATATCGTCGGAATGCGGGCTGATACATACTCTATCGTATCGTAAATTCTATTGGAGAGCTGCCGTAAGCTTCAGAACGCTGTCGGCAGCCCTTTACCATCGCATTCTTCGCAATGCGTGATTCTTCGAAAGCGGCAGCTCCCTAATTACACGAACAATCTAGTACATAAATATATATTTTAATTTTCCCGATATTTTAATCCTGTCATCGGGTAGACGTGCAATGAATAAAATATTTTTTTAAACATTGAGTTTTTAAAGAAAAAATTTATTCTACATTTTTTCAACACATTTTTATTCCAAACATCTCTTTTTTTGTTGTACTGTAAATTATACTCCACTTTATACATAAAAGTATCATTTACTTTAATTACAGAGTCAATCGCGCGAGCAACGAAAGACATCTCTGCGAACTATCGGGAGAAACCGTGGCTCGCGCAATTAGCGACTCGCAATAATTTAAGCGGCTTCAATTAATGCATCTGTGCGCCGACGAGGAGCGCGCACCGCTGAGCTTTGCAGATAGGCGAGCGAGCAAAGTTTCTTTAACGTGTTCTTCCCAGGCCAGTAATTAACACCACGATACTTGGTTGGTTGTACTGTTCGTCAATTCGTTAAAGTGGTTATATTTTTATCTTTGTGTGTGTGATTTTCTTCGTGTGATTTTTTCGACTTACAAAACGGATAAACCGGTCGTATCGACGAATGTTTCGGAGATTAAAATACGAACGATTGAAATATAGAGAGAGAAATTTGGAAAAAGCCTACTTTTCTAAACAAGAGCACGCATATTCAGCGTGTTGCGCGTGCAGTTCTTGCAACCCGGGGTAGATGAAGGAACGGTCGTGAAAAGAGCGCGATGGTGCTTAATCTCATCGAAATAACGATAATGGCCAGCGTGTACGTTACATATATCTTATCCTCCTCGATGTGGAAACAGTTATATCCTCGCGGGATGAACGACGGCTCCTGCGGATTTATGGAAGTGGACGGTGTGGCGGCGCGAGGTAAAATGCAAGCACGGCTGCATATGCATATATATGTACGTACGCGTGCATATATTTACTCATCGTCGTACGCTGGCTGGCTCACCTTCCTTCTCGGTGAGAAGGAGGTGTTTGCATTGGCCTAGTGCCGAGGCGCGTTCGCAAGGCGAAATTAATTACCCCGTCCTCCGACGTAACGGGTCTTCGGCCGATACTGAGAGAGAGAGAGAGAGAGAGAGAGAGAGAGGCCCGGTCGCACTGCATCCGATACGATTTTATCAGATTTTATTGCGGATTTACAGTTGCCGGAAAACAGCGGGGCTGCGCTTGCTTTCGAACGAGTCGGGATTAGCCGCGGTAATCGGCCATAAATCTGACGTATGACACCCAGTGCCGGTCCCGGGTGTCGATCCACATGTGGAATCGCGATCGAATTGCGATCGAGTTGTTCGAAAGAAAACCCCGTAAACCCACATCGCTCGAGTTCTCCGTCCATTTGCGCGCTGTCTTCCAATCGTCTTGTATAAACGCCCATATCAATCACCCAGAATGAGCATTTTATATAGATGTTAGATAATACAATGTCATGAGATTTAAAAGAATTTATACAAGAATCTGATCAATAATTAATTTTCAATCAATTAATACTTTATTTTCTAAAAAAGACGAGATCTTGGATATCTCTCAGAAGAATTTTTAATACTACTAAATAAATCTAGATTTAAATTAATTAATAGGTAATTAATTAATGACTTTATCAAAAGATGTAAATGTAGATGACCGATGTTAAAATATCAAAGCGAGGACATCGATAACTCGATAACATCATGCCACATCGTTAACATTCTTAGCAGTATATCGTCGCCTGCAATTATACGGAGCGAGATACTTTTTAATTCGCTCTGTGCAATATACGTAGCCGTAGGAACGTACGATTCGCATCTGTATCAAATTATTTACATGGTAGTGAGGCGGGAGCTTCGGAGAGGATTCCGCGTACGTATAAGAGTGGTGCGTATTAACCCGGCCTTTTCCACCTTGATCTTGACGATTCGTGCGACTAATTGGCAATACTTCGATCGTTCTCGCTCGCATTTAATCGCGGCAAGTAGCATCGTGCGAGCTCTCGCAGTCTCACATAATTATGCATGCACGCTGCGGTAATAATAAAGGCGAGATTGGGAGGGATTCATCGATTTCGATCAGACCGTCTTCTGAAAGATATCCAATTCACTAGACTATTTTCTTTTTTTTTTTGTTATACATTTAGTGATATACTCTGCCACATACACACGCGCGCGCGCGCGTACGTGCATGCTTTGCTGGATGGTTTGGCAAAGACCAGCTCCAATATATACGAAATAAATTCTCTCACTCACACATTCGTTCTTTCTTTCACTAAGTCTCATGAAAGCGTGATCGTGCATGCATACACACATACACGCGCACACGTGGGCGCATCTTGACTTCCAGCGGAGCTGGCCGACCGTCGAAGGTGTTGTTATAATTTACGATTATGCCGACTACACAGCGCTCGAAGAAATAGCGGCTAACCGAACAACTCGCGCCACACGGACAAATGACTCGCGGACACCGAAGAAACACCAGGCGTTTGTCCGCCCTGCTAACGACATCGACGTCGTCGAGGTCGATGGAAGGCGGAGGCGTGTTAAAAGGTCCGACCCTCTCGGTTAAAGTGATAATTAATCTCGCGAGTTAATGGCGATGTGTATATCGTCCTTCGGGACGTTCGCTTTTTAATGGATTTTACTTGAATTTGAAGAAATCAGCAACTTGGTAGAGACTGGCCGAGACTGTCCTGACGAGAACATAAAATTTTAATGGATTTCCTCGTGATCGAAAGTGATGAGCAGTGTCGAGATCAATGTTATTGCTCGATACGTTTATTTGAGATCATTTAATAATAGAAATTTGAGATCCTGACTTATTCCTTTTAAATGTTGCATCTTTGTAGGATATATAAAATGATATAATTAATAACTTGTTGAGAGAGACGGATATATATATATGTATATAATCTCATTTAATACTCACATAAACTCATTACTCTTCCAAATTTTATTCGTCTACTTAAAATAAATGGCACATATATTACATTGCAAACGTCACTAGTAATGGTCATTACTAATGATACTCGCAGTCCAATATATGATGATAGACTGACATATAACATAAATGAAAATAAGTACAAGTCATTACAAGACCTCGAAAAACAGGTATTCGGCAGATCTTTTGAACATATAGATTCATGCTAAGATTAAAATATCAAATGAGACTTTAGGAATCGAATACAAACATAACGAATTACATGTATAATATAATAGACGTTAGAGAGCTTCTAAAAATGACACGCCTATTATGTTTAAAGAAAAAACAAGGCAAAAAAGACTAAAATATTTTCTTATACTGCTAGTGGACAGTTGGCACGACATACGTCGACAGTTATAACGTGAGGGGCCGTTTGCGGGATCGTTTAGATGAGTCTCCTTAAATAACGATCATAGGTCTGTAACTAACGTAGATGCGAGAAAACGAGATACGGGAAAGAGACAAATATAAGTATATCCTGAAAATTTTTCACTTCAAGTAAATGTTTGTAATTACGAAAAAACCGAATGCATACGATCGTATGTTTATGTTCCAGTGCAGAGATGTGCGATTAGTACACATTATGATATGTATCCCAGATAAATATTAAAGCACTACTTAGCTGTAGAAGACGAGTGACAGGAAATCATAACGTGGATTCTACTTTGCAGGTAGAAACCAGTCTATTGTAGAGTTTTAAAGCTACGATATTATAATTAGCAGAGTAAAAAAAGAAGGTAGGAAGTTCTTATCATAACTGTAAGGAAGAAAAAAAAAACTTTTAATTATCGAGAATTATTTATATTCAGTTTATACATGCTCACGTCATTCATTTACATTTCACATTCAGTTTGCGATATTAAGTTATAATTCGTGGCATAAACCATTTACATATAAAGTTTTATCGATATTAAACATTATGGAATCAACATTATATCCTGATAGGTCAGTAAAAATTGATAATTTCTAATTAAGATGATATTTCAATTCGTGCGCAAAATTGACTCGTTGGAGAGTATTTAGAAGCAAAACTGGCGGCGGCGGTGAAGCGATTTTTGGTAAATATCAAGTCTCAATAGCTTGGCAGATGAGCACTGCTCCGTAACTCTCGTCGTTACGAGCGTACACACGCGTGTAACTACAACTCACGTGTCTCTCGCAAGTTACGTATAATCACTTACAGAGAGAAACAAGCTTGTCCTTAGGCATACCGGGTGTCACCGGCGTCCGGGGAGCGCGCGGCATCGGAGAAGATGGGTGCGGCCAAGCTTTGAGCGTTTAGAGAACGCTCCGCCGGTCATTGCCCAGCGAAGGCGCGTTAAATTAATGCCACTGCGCGGCTCCGAGCTCGTTTCAATTTATCCGGGCAAGGCGCGAGGAACGGAGAAAAAGAAATGAGGTAAGAGGGCGAAAACTTCTCGATCCTCGATGATAGAGTTTCTTCGGAAATCAGCTCTCGCGAGCGATCGCATGACCGCACGCCAATTTTTCTTTCTGTTTCAACGTTTTCGTGTTGTTTGTAATATTTTGACTCTGTTCAAACTTGTCTTCAAATATTGTCTCTTCTCGGTTAATTCAACAAACACGTCTTTTTCAAATCTTTCATTTCTGGTTCTGGAAAATTAACATACATATGTCACAGTTGAATAAAAATAAAAAAAATTTGTTTTCTGTATAAATTTAAAAAATTGTGGTTTTTTTAAGATAATCGGTAATTTATTCTGAAATCAAAGTATACAAATTTACAAACGATTCGAAAATTTGTATAAATAATGACACTAGACCTTATACTACTCTACGAGTTTTTTCAACGTTCATTGACTGATCCACTCGGCCGATTCGATTCTGAGCCTCTCACGAATTTTATGTCGCTAATACGGTACGTACAGGGCGAAACCAGTTTGTCGGCGCTTTCGAGCGCCTCCAAGGCGGCGACGTCGGATGTTGAGGACAGCGGACAAGATCCCGGAAAGCGTCCCTCGGACCGGATCAAAGGGAACTGCCGGATGAAGACGAAGAGGGTGCGCAGCGGCGCGAGCGAGAGGGCGAGAGACGATCGCGTGAAAAAGGAGAAGAGAGGATTAACGGACAGCTCCCTGAAAATTACATCGTCTGCTAATGAGACGTCGTGGGCCCGATTGGGTCCCGGTCCGACTCGAAAGTCGAAGGAGTGAGACCGACTGATCGGAGAAACTGAGAAGGATCGACGACGCGACTTCGCTTCGAATAGTATGAACGAAGGTTCGTCCACTTCGTCTTGAGTGCAGGTGTGCGCTTAATCCTTTCGTCGACAGTCTGCAGTTCGATCTTTTCATTATTTTTACTCTATTTATTAAATAGCAAGCGTGAGCTAAATTGCCATGGTACCGGTTTTCAATGCGCCAACACACCTGTGAATTTACTCCAATTATAATTATTGTTTCTTCGAGAAAGCATTATTTCATTAGGAAAAAACATTCGTCGTTTTATACATTGTTTGCTTAATTGTTACATGGAACCGTTACTTTATTAATAACAGTCTCTCACCACTTTTACTATTTTATTTTAATGACAATTAATACGCCGTAATACAAGCTGCGCATTTTAAAATACTTATAAACTTTTTCTATTGATTGAATATTTTTGATCGATAAACTTTGCGTGTTTATTGACTTCAATTAAAATGGTGCGAATTTTATTCGTGACAAATTAAGATGATTATCTCGTGTAAGTATGTGCGATCTTAAATGCGCGAGATGATCGTTATTGATCTTATCGATCATGCCGGTCAGACAGCGTAGCACTATTATTATTGCAGAAAATCACTGCAATTCCTTATCGATTCATAAAATCATTAACGGTCATTTTATGATCTCCGTCGCGGTAAATAAGAATGCGATGCTCAGTAAATAGCATCGTGTTGAAAGTGAGCGCGAATCAATCTCATTTTTACAATCCACGTATAATTTTATATATCTACATTCGTTTTTCATATAAAATGTAAAATATAAATATCAATACGGCGTACAAGGAGAAAGCTGTAAAAATCAATGCAAGATTTTATTTCCTTCGATTTCGTCATTATATTTAATTAAAAAATTATGTATATAAAATAATAAATATGGCATGTTGCACGAAATGGACATAAAAAAAAAAAAAAAATTAAATTGGACATAGAATACATATATGCGGGATTTATACTCTTTATAAGATGATATAGAAAATATTTACAACTCATAAGCACATAAAAATTGACTGTAGCCTAAAAGTTTGCAAAGTTCGCAAAGATATTCGCTGTCTCTTTCTTCATCAGCCGGACTAACAACAACCCGGTTATCCTCAATTTACTCGATACTTCCCTATATGTCGCTAGGTTAGAATTGGCGTTTAAATCGTCTCGCGGTCTCGCTTTCGCGCGTAACACGATGCGAACGCATAGTACTTGAATTCCTATCTTGCGTGAGTATCTTCACACTGGTTCGCGATTTTATTTGCCATTCTCGAGTTTCGGGAGCAAGCGATCGCAGATCGAGGAGATCGGGACGTCGACGATACTCACGAACCTGATCTTGTGATAACTTCTTCCGCTACCGGATTGCTTCTTGCGTGAACGAGAAGAAATGCAACTCGCGATCCCTTCTTCGTGGCTTCAAGAAAACCGGGCAATATAATCCAGATTGTATCTAGAGCGACCGTGGGCGAAGCGATGTGTGTATGCATGTGCATGCGTTCTATGCGTATATGGATGTGTCACGCAGTTCCGATCTTTAGGAAGTTAACACCTCTTTTTTAAGATTTAATATAATTGATAAAACTCTGATCGCGCGCGCGCGCGTTCTTCTCCAAAGAATTCTAGCGTTTTTGATGCGAAAAGAGTTACGGCGATTAAAGAGAAATACGAAGGTACGAAGTATCTCACATTTTCGTTATGCGTTTGATTGATAACAATAATTTTACTTTAATTATTTATTATCACTTAGCACATTGAAAACAATTGTTGAAACTCTCGAAATATCCTGAATTCTACTTTCGACTTTACAATAAAGACATACTTGTGTAGGTATATCCACGTGCGCCAATGTTATTATGAATCGCATCAAGCCGCGTATCGAAAACTGGTCTTCAGTTCATTGTTCCACTTTTGGCTTTCAGATTGTAGATATTTTTAATATTTTATTTCATAACTCGTTTAATACTAAATTTTACGCAACTGAGAAGAAATGAAGAAATGAAATAATCGAGATATGGACATGCATCTACTGTGTGATAAAATTAACATCAGAAAATGTTAATAATAATCTAAGACATCAAATATAACCCGTGTAATCACCGGATATACCATACCACATATGGAAATAAATTTCATTTTACTTTCGATCCTAATAAGTAAAATAAATAAAATTTTTTCTCTATTGCTAAAAAAATTCTAGTAATTTTTCTTTTCTACTATTTTAATATGTAAATGTGCTCATTACCGCAATAATGTATACTGATAAACAAAATTACCGCGATAATGGCGATATGATAGCCATAAATATTATCACCTATGGACAAAGATCTATTTTGATAGTTTACAATTGAGATACGCCTAATTTGTTGTTTGTAAGTTCCTCAATAGAGGTTATAGTTACACAAGTCTCACCGGTTTATCGGTAATTACATAGAAATCTAAATTAATTTTAATATTGAATCGCGCATGATGTTTTTTTGCACGTATAACATTTATTATGAATATAATATTAACGAACGAGATCATGATTTTATATTTAATGTATTAATAGTAGAACTTTTTTTTTCGATAATCGGTTTTTATTTAAATGTGTTCCGTGTGTGCTCTCAATATCCTACACGAGAGTGAAAAGGCGAGCACTTTCACCGAAAAATCTCCAAAATTCGCGCCTCTCGGTCTTATATAATGATATCGAATCGAGTCAACACGCCTACCTAAATTCGAAGGAACGGAGGCGACGTGGTATCCCGCGTTCATAACGGTTTTATATATTCTCCTCTCGGTCATCCTGGTACGCTCAAAATCCGCGTTTGAAGATTAAGAACGAGCATTACGCTTTGAGATCCTTTACCCGATATCCCCATGGATGTCACTTAAATTTTGATTTTTTTTCGCAATAGCCACGCGAATGCGCCGACGGTGAATTTCGGCCTGCGCTTATTTTCTGCGTAGCGTGCCGAATCTTTCGGAATGCAGTTCGACATGTGACAGAAAGCGGATTCGTTCCTACAGGATTGGATCTTGCGTGCGAAGACCGAGTCGAAGAACGACTCTCGGACATTGTGGGCGGAAAGTATTATTTACGAATACTTAGAGAGAAAGAGATGGCTGTTTAATTTTTTTGACACTAATCAAATTCATAATTGTCAATAACATTATACAGTTTAATATAAGACATAGAAACAGCTTGAAACCTCCCTTTAATTATCATTGCTTTTCATCTTAAACAAAATTAATAAGTTATTTGAATGTAGAGGAAGGTCACCGATACCGACATACCACTTTGTTTTTAGACAATATTTCTTAAACAAAAGGTAAAAATACAACTTTAAAAACATAAATACAAAGTAAAAAGTGTCTTTTATCAGATAGTATAAGCAATTTTTATAATACTGTTTGCAATTTTGCAATAATTAAGTTTTTCGTAAGTTATGCAAAAATGAGCGTCCAACAAAATGGGCTCCAAAACTGACGTAGTAAGTAATAATACCAACATTCCTATTCTATAAATAAAGATATATCCTATTCTGTAAAGAAAACTAATTTACTCTCTAAATCTGAATCAGTGGATAATCACTGATATCAGTGCCAAGTATGCCACTGGTAATCAGTGAATTAAATGTGAGATTCCTAACCTGGCTAATCTTTGTTATGTGATCTAACTAACCTTGTTTTAGTGCTTAAATTCAATGAATATGATATTGGAAGATTGAAATTAACATGCAAATATCAGTATTTTAGTTATATAATGCTCAAACATTCTTCCTTTTTTCGTTAAACTTCACTGATTCAGATTTAGAGAGTATGAAACTATAAAAATTTAAAATGACATAACATTATCAATAATACAGTCGCTATTATTTTAATTACGCAATTTGCAAAAGAACACCGTAAGAATTTTCTTCTCGGATTCATAGAATTGGTTTTTAGCTGATTTGGTATAGAAATAAGCCACAAATATATGAATTATGAATTTCTACTTCTTTAATTAGATAAACAGATCATGATTTTATTAGTATTAATAAAGGGCAATAGTTAGTTTCTGAGAAATAAGGGGGTGTTACTTTAGGAGACATATGTCAGTATCGGCAACTTTCCTCTAAATTATCATTGATTTTTCCCATTCTCTAAATCTGGATCAGTGGATAGTCACTATAATTACCCAGTGGCATACTTTGCATTGATAATCAGTGAAATTCAACTAAAAAAGGAAGAATGTTTGATTTATTTTTTATATAACTAAAATACTGACATTTGCACGTTAATTTCAATCTTCCAATACCATATTCATTGAATTTAAGCATTAAAACAAGGTTAGTTATTGTGTTTATCACACAATAAAGATTAGCTAGGTTAGAGATCTCACATTTAATTCACTGATTACCAGTGGCATACTTGGCACTAATATCAGTGATTATTCACTGATTCAAATTTAGAGAGCACATTTTTTTTAGTTATGAGTTATTTTCTAAGGATATTATTTCGAGATCCGAAAGGATTCAAGCGATAGCTCTATCTCTTTCCGACACGCGAGATATGCTTAAATTCGGTACGCGTATCCATAGGTATATAAAGTTGCATAGCGTGTCGTAATGCAACACGTTGGTTTTACGAACACGCGGCCAACGGGCACTTCTGCCATGCTAAAGCGACCCGGTGTAGCGACGCATGAAGGCAATGGCGCTTATTTAAGACTCGCAGCACGTGGGTAAGGGAGCATTGAAAGTACTCGCTGTCGAGTATCTAAGTGGTTTATGGATTTGCGGCGACGCCAAGTGCCTCGCCGTCGAGGATAAATGCGAAAGTGTGGATGGTATGATTATCCTAAAGGTTACGTGATTGCGCGATCGTCGCCGTTATAGTTGTTTCTTTTCCACAGAATGATAACGAATAATTCATAGCTCGAAGTTTTATTAAATGTCGACTCTATTAGAAAAATCAATTTTGTATTTTGTATTTTACATTGGAAGAAAAAAATTTTACGCTGAGTTGTCGATGTACTGTTTTATTTAATATACCTAATGCATCGCGTTTGTTTGACAGAAAAATTTGACTAAATATTATATGTTTTTATAATCACGTATTGATATATCAAATGAAAATTTTTTGGATAATGCAATGCGCATACAGTTGTAAGGAAGGAAAGAGAAAAGAAATTGAAAAGGTTCTCGACGATTTGAAAGGGATCACGACATCGGCGTCTTCAAGCTAGGTTTTCTGTTGAGAATGAGACGAGATGCCGGACGACAACTAATTAGGCCTAAAAAGCCAACGATCTCTCTCTCTAGTTTTGTGCCGTCTTGTATCCACCTACACACAATCGTGTACCTACACATCACTGTGCGTTCATGTGTATAGATGAATAATCGAATGTACGCATCCTCGAAGATGTGTAAAGGACCTGATGCCACTTTAGATTCGGCGCAAGTGTGGTTCCCTTCTTTCAGTGAAAAAAAGACTAGCACTTATATATTGAGCTTTACTTCAAAGCGATTTATGGAAAGTGAGACATGTTTGGTAACAATTGCATTCGACCTCACGATAGTAACGTTGAATATTTGATAATTAAAATTAAGAGATGAGCCGATGATTGAAATGTACCTATATATATCTTAGATTATTTTTGTAATATTTTAAAATTAACAATTTAAAAGCACTCTTTAGGGGGGTTGTCCATGATGCCATATATGAGCTTTTAGTTACCTAGAATAAAAGTGAAATACAGGCGGAAGGTGGCCGGTCTCGTCGTCGGAAAGATTAGGGACGACTGTTCCAGGCGGATGTGAAGTAATCGCCAAAGAGCACCCGGTAGAGCGATAACCTATCGTAAAGTGGCTGATAGTAGTATGTTCTGGTCTTGCGTAGCAAACTCGACCAAGTAATTTTCAAATGACGCCATTTGCAAACTAAATCACAACGTATAATTCCCGTCGGTCATGTTATTCGCATGTTCACGATGTCAATAGTTAAGTTACTTTATAAATTAGCAAATTTGCTATACATTAGTAAAGATAAATTAATGTTTACATTTTATCGCTTTATTATTGAATGACACTTTTACAAAAAACAAAGTTTTATTAATAATTGGAATAAAGGTTATTACCTTGATATTATCGATGAAAAAAATATATTATTTGCATATACGGTTTCTAGATTGCTATTTTATCAATACTATATGACTAATAATATTTTGTTGATAAAATACACTATGTTAACAAAAGTTAAGATAAAATATCTTATGCATATTTATTCATATATTATATAACTACAGTATTTGTGTACCAATTCTAAAACGTCAATATTAGCCTTGTTTCTAATAAATGTTCATACATTTAATTGTTTATTATCGTTCGACTCGAATGAAACAGTACAAAGTGGAGAAAGGGTGAAAAGTGGAGTTCCACCCGCATATCACAACACTTGTCGAGCGTTGGCAAGGCGTACGAGCGTGGCTTTGCGATAAAAGACAAGTCCGATACCGAAAGCGAGTGGTGTACTAACGTATCACGATGTAGCGACAGGCATTGTTCCATGGTGAGAAGCCTACGCGGTCCTGCTTTACGAGCGACTGATAGTTGTATATCCACGTGGGCATCTTCTTGTCCCGGAAAAGTTTATCAGACATTTTAAGTTTTACAGTTTTTTTTTCTTCTTAAACAAAGAAAATACATTTGTCAAATATTACAAAGGTCGTATAGATATTCAATGTCTAAAACTTAGATTAGGTATATCTGAGTGTATATATATATATATATATATATATATATATAATATATTAGATATATATTAGAGATAAAATATATATTATAATAGTATTAGAATAGCATTAAATTCTATCAAAACTAATGTGTTTATCAAGAAATATGATCGATGAATTTTGTTATAGTAAAGTGCACTGTAAGGTGCAATGAATGATCTCATCGTTATTCGAGTCTTCTTTTGGAACAGCGCGTCATAACACATAAACAGAACGATGTTAAGAACTCAATGATAACTTCATGAATACGTATCGCGGTACATCGAAATATGCCGGCACCGCCATTCTTCCACTATGAGTTTTTATCTAAACAGCTATTTCCCGCACTGCGATATTGCTTATGCGTGTGTTAACCGGCAACAATAGCTGACTAATTATCTATCTCAAAATGTGCGTAATTTTAATAGAGCTTATACTAGCTTGTCGACCGAGAGAGTGTAATAAATTTTGCGTTCTTTTCAACGAAAAGTTATGTATTAATACTTTTTTATAAGCATAAATACGTTCAAACTTCACATGTTAATATTAAGAGAACTGTAGTACTATTAATTATATAGAAAAAAATTCTAAAAGTTATATGTAATACAGAGATATTTATTTTAAAAACCTATATATATATATATATATATTACAAAAGAAAAATTTTCTCAGTTTATATTTATTTAAACTGTGATATTGCTATTTAAGCGGTTGAAAATTTGTAAACAAGAAAATTTTACAAAGATTCAGCAATTGACTTCAAAGAGAATGATTGCCGTGTAAAATAAATTTTAGTATAATGTCGAAGGTTAATAGTAGATAAAAAAAAAAGAAGTAAAAACTGCTCAGGTAACGGAACATCCAGACAGCGCAATGGCGGTCCTGGAGAATATCTCGTGCAACAGATGCTGGATCATTGACGATGTCTGGCACGGCATCTTGATAGATAAATCGATATATTTATAACCGCTAGAATTTCACCAGCTATGTAGATCTGTTTAAATGTAAGATTCATAAAATATGTTTTCTTATAAATTGTATTATGTTCATATTAATTTATTATTAATTGAATACTAACCATATGGTCGCGAAAATCAATTAATTATACATTATTATACAAGTTTCAGTTAAATTAGAAAATATTTATTATTTAAAACCATAAAAAAGTAAAACTTATAAGGGCGAATATTTATAATATTAAATTAGTGAAACAATATTTTGTAATATTTGCAATCAAATCAATTTTTAATGGAAATATATGAGAAATATTTTTTTAAATAACAATTTATTATATTCTACTATTTTATATCATGTACATTTTAACTGTATTTAAATTCTATGTTCTATGCAACAAGCTAAGAATCGAAATACAGAAGAATCGTGCTCAGGCGAAGGCACTGTTTCCAATTTCGTTTTAGATAACAAAAGGGGATTAGATAACAAACTATGACGGCTGTAGCTCGTGACTGTCGTTTACACCAGATGCGGCTGTAATGTCATGCTATGCAGTAAAATGTTTTATATTATTTTTGATCGTAATAACCATTAACTGATAATACGATAGGTTTGTGAAGTAATTCGCGATTTATCGACAGCAGTCGTGCTCTTCCGAAAAATGTAACGAACTATTTTCTTGTCTAGAAGATATGATGAAACTGCGATTATTGCGACGATAAATTTTTAACATTGTTTTTTCACAAGCATATATTATACTTGCAGTTTAGCGTTAAAATTTTGATATGCTTTGAACATTATTTAACTCGATATAATTATTTTTTTAAAAAGTTTGAACTTTTTATTTTTTTCTGGATGCATGATGCAATTAAACTTGACAAATACATCATAGTTTTAGTAATGCAAAGTTTATGTCAATTTATGTACTAATTTATGTAATATTTTATTTATATCTCAATAATATTATATTTTAAGAGTTAAACTTCACTCTTAAAAAAAAAATAAATAAATTTGCCTATGCGCTGTATGGAAAAATACTTACAGCATCCTACGCAAGGTTTGCTAATTTTTTTGAGTTGCATATTTTACTAATCAGGGGATAAATAAAAAAAAACACACTAATCTTAGAGAATTATTTGCATTTATATATCAATTAAATATTAGCGTATCTTTTTGGCATTTCTCTCCCCCTCAGAATAATTAACAGTAATGAGTCAAATTAATTGATATCGGTCGGCAGCTAACATCGAATAGCTCTTACAGTTACAAGAGCTGTTCGATACTGCCGATATGCTGTTAATCATCATCGTCTTTTTATCAGCGAAGTTTCATCACGTGACTCATAATATTCGTCATGTATAATAATAATTTTCAACTGCATAATAAAAATCGCGACACTGATTATGAGCGATATTCCAGTTCCTTTGAGCATATAGAAATCTAGAAGTTGGTAGTAGTATTTTTTTATTGAAATATCGATTCTATATGAATATCCACGTCAAAGACACACTCATTAACACTACAATTATCAGCGTTGTATAATAATATAATAATAATAATGTACCGATTAAAATAGAAATACATATACATTTAATTAAATTATGTGATTGATTTATATAAATTAGCTTTTTATTGAAAACATTAAAAAAGTGAAATTTTAAATAGCTGAGAACGATACGATTATGAATGATATCTAAAGGAAAAGAAAAAATAAAGAAAATTTGAATGCCTATAATTTCTCTTTTTTGATCGATATCAATTTCACAATCAGTGTCATATATTCAATAGCGATCTAAGTATTGTGCTGGACACGAAAATTTATAAACGCGCAAATGAAGATTGTGCGTTTCTGTATATTAACTATCTCGTCACCGTTATCGTCACTAATTAATGTTAATATACGGAAATATGGTTGATAAGAGGTCTCATATCTATATAATAAATATACTATGATCGCGATGCAATGTGCATCCTGATAAGCACAACGCTCCGCGCAATGGTCATTCTTATCGGGTTACTCTCTTAAAAACAGCAATTACAATAAAGTCCATTTGTTGAAATCGCTATTTCTGTTTTGAATTGTTCTAATTATTTCTACTCAGATGTGTAATCAAACTTATGCTTGTAATGGCAGACTCGATGACATTTAAAACTTTGATCTACGTATGAAAACACAGGTTTTCTTAAATCACGGAGTTAATTTTATAGAATGATCAATTAGCTTGTTTATACAAAAATAATTATATTAATTAATATAATTTAAGAATGTAATATATATATATATATATATATTGTGTATTGCTATTTTCAAATAATGTGTACCAATAATATAGTGATAATATTTTGCTTTAACATGTAAGCATTTTGCTTTAATTTCAGCATTAGCAAAACAGAAATTTCTAACAAAATATAAAAATTTGCGTAATATGTGTAACAAAATTTTTCATTTGTCGATAGAATTATCGTACTCACATGTTATCAGTTAATAAGTGACCTCCTCATCCTGTCGAAATTTCATACGATCAAAAAGTCTTCGTAGCAGAAACATATGATTCTCTCTATATAGTTTTTTTTCAACACTCTGTGTCCAATTAATAATTATGCATGACAACGTTCTATATTTCACTCTTTTTGTTCCTTGTGTCAGTTAAATAATTAGTCGTCTTCTGTAGAGAAAGATATTTGTCAACGACATTAATTATGAAACTTAAAATCCTTTAAGAAATTATGATCACTTTATCTCATATTGCTCGAAAATTTATTCACGATTTTCGTCCGAACAAGCACTTGCGAAATACTTTACCAGACTATCAATTGTTTTGTTCAATAACGATTTTCCATTAAACACTAACTGCTTGCAACTTGTCTCTGGGTCGATGATGAAAAGGCGCCAGACTTCAAAGAAAGTCGCTGTTGCGATGACATGCACATATATTGTCTGTACAGTCACATATATTTTCCTTTATCTACCGAATTTCGAGATCATTATAAGAGAGTTGCAGAAAAATTTTTTCTTGGATTCTCTTCCGCATAATGGAGTTTTTGCCCCGCACAGCGCATAAAAAATCCGTCAAATCTTCATCTAAAAATTCGATATTCAAAACCAATTCGAGAGTTTATATGAATTGAATTTTTTTTTGTAAGTATGATAGCTTGAATATAATCTGAATATTTATCTTCACAAATCACTTTTTAAAACAAAATTCAAATTGAAGAATTTTTATAAAATATATGGGGAATTGCTTTTATTTATATCTTCAAAGTAGTAATTCAGAGTTCTGTTGAAACATCAGTTACACAAATAGTTACACTGTATTTTACTGATAATTATTTTGCAACAATTAGTATACTACTTTAGTATACTACATTTTAAATATTATATCTTTTTTGTAATCTCCAAACTATCTTTATATTGTTTTATTCAAGCGTCCTGTCAATTCTAAAGAATATCCGTTACCGTCTATCAACATACCCATCACAAAATTAACTTTGAAACTACACCTTCCTCACAGTAAGGCATATTGTCACTTTTATTCACCCCTAACTCTCCGACAATATATATAATCGCAATTTTCAGAATAAAGTTTAATAACTCTAAGATCGATCTGATTCAATTCGGTTTCAAATTAGATCGGTCTGTCATCTAGCTGGTTTCTTTGATCTTCACGGACCACGAACGTCCCACGATATCTATCGCATTTGCACTCGCGTGTTGTTTGTATATATATATATATATAAAGTAACACAAGACTGCCTCCAAGACGTGGTGCAGCCGGTGACTGCGTCTCTGAAACTGTCCTGGACAGTCACCTCTCCCGTTGGTGACGTAGGATGAGGAGAAGCCGCGGTGCGGGAGGTAACAGCTACGCCGTCGAGTGGAATCTCTCGGTTTCTACCAGGAAGGGATGGGAGCGTGGAAAGTGAGGGGTGAGGAACATGAAGACAAGCATAGCCGGGGAGGGACTGTTGGATCGTTAGTGGCCGGACTAGGCGGTTCTCCTGATCCGATCGCTGTGACTTTCAGAGGCGGAGCGAATAACGCCCACGTGAGGAAACCGAGACCCGGGTGTTTCAGGAGGCGGCAACTACACATCCACATCCACTGAGATCGATTTTCATAAAATTTTTTTCACCAGCCCTTTCTTTCTTCCTTTTCGCCTCTGTCTGCATTTTCTTCTCGGTCTTTGGCGTTCTTTGTTTCTCTCTTTCTTTCTCTTTCTCTTTCGTCGACGATCGGCGTTAGCGTCTCCTTTCCACCTTGTCGCGCCTATAATGTCCGACCAGATCAGACGTGGATAAGAAAGCACGCCGGATCGTTCTTCACGGATATCTTTGGATATCCGCACCGCCTTGAGAGTCTGACTTATGGACTACCTCGGTACACCGTCTGAGATTTCTTGGCTCACTCGCTCCGTGCTTTTTCCACGCGAATTTCATACTGTGTATGCTCCGATCAGCCATTATCCGATATAATTCTTATTATTAACGAAATATATTTTATTCTAGTTTATACATTAAATTTGTAATCTCAAATCAGGTTTTTATAAAATAAATTAGGCTCGAAATACGTACATATGTAGATACATTTTTATCCATATTCTAAAATTATTCAATAACATAAATTTTTTAATCCTTATTTTTCTTTTTTCAAATATATTTAAGTATTTCATTTCTGCGTATATAGACTTTTTCAAAATTTTAGCTTAAATTTGCTCTACTTAACAGAATAAGATAGGATAAATTTATTTTAAGGAATTATTTTAACGAAGATATGCTCATTAAGTTATTGAACATATTTTGTAATTAAATATTTTTTTAGTATCATAAATAATTAGAAATTCTTATGAATTATTAAGTTAGTAGCAATGCGGCAAAAGATTTATATTTAAAAAACATGTGCCTTACGCGCTATATTGGAAATTATAATCAGCAATATTAAAATTTTTTATTTAAATATATAAACCCGTTGTATAAATATAATATAACATGATAATTACATTATAAATCTTTGAAATTTCATTATTTGTTATTTTAATTAATGGTTAACTTTTGGTCAGCTGTCATCAATATCGATGCAATATATCAAATAGTATTGATAATGTAATTTGGAGGAGAAATCAAAGATTACTGACTAATCAGTCTCATCATTACTCAGAGATCTCAGTGAGAAATACGATCGTTGCTTTACTTGGTTAATTGGAAATGCAAGGTTAATTGCTGTTCGATTAGGCGGTGATTACTCGCATTTATCGCCGTTACTTATAATAAATCAGCCGCTTGGTCGCAGATAAACGTGTGTATGCGGACTTCACGGACACCGCAATCCTTGGAAACTTTGCTTAACTACTAACATGCAAATAGCATTTTTTGTTCCGTATCTTACACTGAGAGAAAAGATATAGTATTGGTAACAAAAAAAGAGAATTATTCACAAATGACCGATTATTATTGGATTACTTTGTTAAAATTACAAAATACAATATTTTTTTGTAAGATGAACACAAAAATTTTTTTATTTAACAGTACAAATTTATTTGGTTACTCACGTTTTGTAAATACCAGTGTAAATTTTGGTTGCCATTACAAAATAAATATTCTTTTAATAATTTCAACAAAATAATTCACTATGATTCAAAATAATTCACTACTAGAGCAAAGAGTGTTTCGCGAAGCTATCAGAGATGTGTCTTCTCGTAAGAGAAATTCAACGTCTATCTCTATGTATAAAGCCGAGACGATTAGAGACTAATCTCGTGGACTTCTCGGTTCTCGCCCCACCATGATCAATCATGGTAACTATTTTTTCAGAGCGATTAATAATCTCAATTGCTCTAAATCTACACTCAGAAAAAAGTTTTGTTGATATACGACCAACAAAAAACGTTTCGTTGTCCTAACCAAAATTTAGTTATGCTAACAAAATTTTTTGTTAGAATAACATAAAAGTTTTTGTTAAGTCACATATTCTAACAAAAACTTTGTTGTCCTAACCAAAAATTTGGTTAGAATAAATTTTGGTTAGGACAACAAAAAACTTTTTGTTGATCATATATCAACAAAACTTTTTTCTCAGTGTATATATATTTTTGCTAAACTAAGAAAATTCGAAAAGACCAAACAATAATTACTCTCTAGAAAGTGGAGAGAGATACTTATATATTATTCATTTTATTCCGATAATAAAATGTTCTATTTCTAATTACAAAAGAGTTTTGTACCGTTAAATGATCAGCTTAGTTAATAAATTCGACAAATTAATATTGTCGTGGTAACCAACGATTTGATTAATCATATATCAACAAATAGTTTTTGTGTCAGTAATAAAACTTTGGTTATTGGTACAAAACATTTCTCTCAGTGTAGCTACGAATGCAATTATTTATGAATTTCTTTAATATATACGAATTAAAAAAAAACGTATCAAATATAAAACGCATCCATGAAAAAATTCTACAATAGAAATAAGATAACATAACTATTCAAAAAATTAATTCTATTTTTATCGAAAATACATACATAAAAATTTCTTAAAAATATTCGGCAAGCATACAACTTAGTTAAGAAATTATAAAATGTGAAATGTATTTAAAAAAATATATATATATGTATATAAAAGAAAGTTTTTTTATATGTTAAATAAATTGTATATGTTAAACGCGGTTGATTTGCTAAATACTAAACACAGACGATTACGGACATCTCATCATGATGTACTGCTTATTAAGAGTATATTATGTATTTCATTGTGAAATTACATTGTGAAATTACAAATTGCGATCAAAACCGCTAATATCCAATTCGTAAACTGAAAGCGTTCTCATAGTTATAGACATTATTCATTTTATAACTCAGAGAGTTGATTTGCAATAAAGATTAGCATTTCTACATGTATGTAATATTTGTATAATATTTTTTTATCATGCATTAAAAAATTATTACATCATTGCTATGTAAAATTAGGCAATTAATCATGATTTTATATAGTAAAAGATTTCTGTTGATAACAATTAATTTTTTTACTAATACTTTTAATTCAGCTTGATACTAATCCGTTAAATACATTTTAACATCTCGCTCGAGTTTCTAAAAAAAGCGTCAAAACTGATAATGTAGTATTATGTACCTACTTTGATATAACGTCGTAAGCGTGTACAATTTCCATATGAAAACAGATTAAATTACTGAAAGATTATATCTTGTCGTACATTAATTGTACAATTTGAAATTCAAGAAGCGCAATTGCACATCATTATCGTAGGTGAGTTCTGTTAAGATATGCGCATGTTGTACAAAACAATGCATTCAAGACTTGAAAAGACTATATATACTACTCTCGTCCACACTATTACCTCTCGCATTAATCAACCGCATGTGGCGGTAAATTCTTTGTGCAATTATAATAATCATTGTACCGCGCATAAAGTATAAGAGCTGTAGATTTCAACAATTATTATTCATCATCAATTATAAAAGCGTACCGCTCGATCTTTTCGTAGTTATTAGATTTTCAATAATTTTTTGTAATTTAAAAAAATGAAGTTTAATATTGTACATTTATTTATAGCTTTAATTTTCGTCATAAGCTGTTCATTGCAGAGAACATTGTGAATTCCTGTGCTACATACCCCATGAAATAGCAAATAGCATAATCACGACAAAGATTTAATGGAAATGCTCGATAAATAACGTGCTCGCTGCCCTTTGCCTTAATGGAACTGACGACGTAAGAGTGATTGCTTTACACATACATTATTTGGAAAAAGTATTCAACGTAAAACAAGAGTATGCGTGCATCTCTCTCAATAGGGGGCTGCTCAGTAGGGAAGAAACTGAAATAGCGTGCCAGGTATAAGAGCCTCTATTGTAAGTTGATACTTATCGTAATACCGGTAGCTCGTATCCACAAGGGAACTGACTTTTTCCATATCTTTTTTTCTCTCTTTCGCTATCCTTGCTTCGAGAAATCAGGATTTTCCACTTTGAACACACACACACACAAGATTAGATAGGTTATATCTAGAAAAATAATGCAACTTCCAAAATTCGAACACAAATATCCTCTTTAAAGATTTAGGAATTAGCTATACATTTGTGATATGATTTTGAGATTTTACAAATTAAAATGTACTTTAATTTTTTTTCCTCTTTTGATAATAATTTGATGTTTTTGATAGATTTTTAATACATTACTAACAAAATAAACAAACCTATATATAGCTTTAAATTCTTAAAATAATAACATATAAAAGAATAATGTATCTATGAAATAAGATATAAATTACGATTTAATCAATAAATTATAAAAGAAAAGTCCGAGCGAGCTAATAATCGTGTGTAAAAAGTACACATATATTAATAAAATTAAGTTATGGACAGGTTTTAACCCTAGATTTGAATCCACTTCAGTACAGTACTGACAAGTTAACAAAAAATATAATAGAAATTTAAAATGCCTATTACGGTCGAAGATGAATCTTCATTGCTTAAATAATTCAATCTTGAATTACTAATATATACTATACATGTACTTGCATATATATCATATCGTAGTCTTTTTCAAACTGCGCGCCGAATTATTTTTCCGGACTAAATAAACGCAATTAAAACTACTCTAGTAATCTCACGAATTAAATTGACAAGCAATTTAATAATTTGATGCTACCATCAAGCATCATATATTATAAAGATGTTAATATGTTAAAAAATATAATTATTTTGCTTTACAATAAAATTGTCAAAATGAATAAATATGGACCGTCGTTAAACCAGAAAATATCGTAAGAAAGAATAACATTCAGAGATAAAAGAAATCATCAAACGTCTTCTAGTATTTGGCAAAATACTCAAATCGTAAGTCGGAAATTAAAATTAATAGGTAATATAATAGTGATGAAATGACAAAGTAAAGCGCAAATTAGAACAATGTATATAATACAAGGTATTGTGAGTTTGATAAGCTAATAACGTAAAAAAACTAATGCACATACACACAACAGAAAGAACTCCAAATTTTTAAATACACAAACAAATATACATACCTGCGTGAAAATATCTTTTTAAAAGTAAAAATAATGGTTCCTTTTTTTTCGATGAGTGATGGGTGATCCAAGAAACAACTCCAAAAATAGTATTCCATAGCAGAATTCATTTTTTTTACTGCTGACACTATCTGTAATGGAGCTGTTTTGTACTGGCGTCCAAGAGGTTTATATTTTATCTTGACACGATCTCGGCTACCAATTACGAGACACCGATACGATCGTCTTCCCATAATCCCGTAGATCTTAGTCACATCACTTTAGAGATTAAAATACCAACGATACACTAAAATACTAGATAATACTTAAGTAGAATGGCATAAGCGACTTGTTCGAGGTTAAAGCTCATATCTAGAAATGCATTTTCGGCCACAGACGTGGAATGCGAATGGAATCAAAGTAAGAGAATGCATCTCCTTTGTCAAGGTTCTGTCTGAGTCGTAGATTGAATTTACGAACAGTACTCTAATCGTGAATTTCTTTTTCGTGTGAAAATTATATCGAATCTTTAAAGGCGAATAGCAATTTTTATTTAAGTGTAAGGTAATTTTCACATGTACAATTCATATACAATTTCTTAATATTTTAGGAAATTTAATATATTTCGTACTGCTAACACTTAAATTAAATTGACGCTAATAAGTAAATTACTATTCTAAAATTAAATTTATTTAATTCTTGATTCAATAACAAATATCTCATACGATTTACTTTTTATTGTGAATTTATTACACAGAATAAATCTTTTTTAGAGAAAGTGAAATATTATAATTTTATTTGCTTCTTTTATTTTTCTGCGATATTATATTAATTTGCTTTTTTGTATTTTACATTAATATTTTTTAATATTGATTAAACTTAATATCTCGATATTTTGTCAAGGAATTCATTGAAAAACGCAATCAGTTACGCGATGATGATTCTTTTATGATAACGAAGCAACATCTAATGGAGTTGTTTCCTAAGCCGTCTTCCAGATTTTTATATTATCTGAACACGATCTTGGCTACCATTGTCGCGTCGATACGATCTATACAAAACCCTTTGAGCAGTAACGCACCCACAATCTCGTGATTCTGTTCAAACGAAATTGCTACGAAATGTTATCGATTCTTTTTATTTGTCTAGTAGTTTCACATTTACATTTTATTTTCTTTCTTTCTTAGCTAATTCAAAGTTTGTTGTAAAACATATGTTTATTTAAACTAATAATGAAATTGTCTGTATCAATAATTCATAATACATACATGGAGAGAATTTTTTCTTAGAATTTATTCTGAAAATATGGTAGTTCTGACACAACATTATATATTTCGAAGAATTTTATATAAATTTCTCACATTCATTAATAAAACTACAATAAAATATAAAATAAGTTTAATTAATTTGACTAAAGTAAATGGTAAAAATCTTTAAAATATATTGTATTGCACCACAACTACCATATTTTCAGGGTGAATTTAAAAAAATAATTCTCTTATTCTCTATACTAAAATTTAAAATATGAATGAGAAAAGGATAAAAAAAGAATACAGCCTTATAGTAACTTGCATCAACAGAATATGAATAATATTTTCTTCAATACTAAAGAATTCATAGAAAAAATTAAATGAGCATGTGGCAAATATAATAGGTATGTAACAGTGAGATTTATTTTTCGTATTTTACCGATAACATGCAATTCCAGAATCGTGACATTATAACCGAAGTACGTATGCGCTGTTTATAATGGCTGGTATGTAAGAGTTTTAATAAATTGACCATACGTAATCTTTTTCCGCGACAATCAAAATACCTAACGCTCAGTTAAAGGATTCTTTCGTACTCTTCAAATGCTGTCAACACTCGATATTACAACTATAGGCGCAATTATGGGTGATTCACGAATGTATGCCCTCGCGATTCATTCACTCGTAAACTTTTTATTGGGTTGTGAATTCAATGTTCAACTACTGAAATATTTATATCATACTTTTTCGTTTAATCGACATACGGTAACAATCACGTACTCCATCATTTTGCTTGATTGATGTTATTAATTCTCGTTGCCAAGTGAGTAGGTAACATTAAATGTAACATTTTCCTTTCGATTTTATAAGCACATGGTATAGATTTCTTTTTTTTTTTTTAACTAATGGATATATTGTGCTTTTTAGATACAAAATATTCCTATAAATTCTTACTGTTAAAACAATATTTTAATATTTATGTTTATGCAAAAAGCATTATTCCTTTTCTTATTCATTTTATATTATATTCTAAAATTGCACAGTAAAATATTTCTTGTTATTTATTTTGGGAGATTTTCTTTCAACATAATATCTGTTTAGAGAATACTAGTGGCAGTTGTAATGGGTGCGCAATCTAAAATAGCGAGATAGAATTCTTCGTAACGTTGTAACTAAATGTTAACTCTTGTCATTCAAGTAAAAAATAAAAATATGTCCTCTCGACAAGTTAGTGTCTTTCCTCACAATAAGCCGACGATGTCTTCCCGTGTCCCCCGAAGATCCCTGTCTCTTAACGTGCACTATAAAATTCATAAAATATCACTAATTTATGTCCCGGGCGGAATGTGCAGGAGCGTCCAGACGCTGGTTCCATCATGGCGGTACCATAAACGGGGCGATCAGGTATGTACTGAGACGCGGCCAGGGTGTTCTTTCGTGGAGAACGTTCGTTTCGATTTCTTTCTCGTTGTGAATGCATGAAAGGGACAAAGAAAGAGAGAGAACCAGCAGAACGGGGAGGGCAAGAGTGCACTTTCCATGCACTCACACCCCTTTGACCATTCGTCGTCCATTAGCGACCTCGACTTGGAATGCAATTCCCGGCAGGAGGTGAGAGGGACGAGGCTAAATGGCTGGAGGAGAAAGAGGATAAAGTGCCGGGAGTTGAAACTGAAGGCTTTGGAAAGAAGGAATAAGGAAAGACTGAGTATCCGAAACGAAAAGAAAAGAGATACGAAAAGAAAGGTTAACATAGAGAAAATTAAGGGAAAGGAACGTTGCTAAATGTACAGAGAAAGGAAAAACTATATAAAGAAAAAGAGAGAGAAAGATGGTTCATTTTATATTGTAATTTAAAACTATGAGGATTAGCAAGCACATAGACAAATCTAACAATAAGTCTCTAGTTTTGAAAATTTAAACTTGTGGCGTATGAGATATCTTGTCTAAAAATTTTTAGGTATTCCACTAGTTATTATCTCTTCCCTTATTTAAAAATGAAAGCATTCGCGCGTAACAGCGTCACAAAATTAAATATATAAAAAAATTATAAACGACAGAAACAGGGAAGACGAAGAACGGAAAGAAAGAGATAGCGTAGCGCAAAGGATTATTAGGAGGAGAGAGACGTGAGCGAGATGGAAGTAGGTTCAGAAGGAGGCTGTCACCAGTCTTCTCTTGCGTCGAAGGGGTCCCGCCGCGGAACAAAAATTATCTTCCCTGACAAGAGCGAGCAACTGCTTCCAGGAAAAGGCGATCCTTGTATTGGTCATCCCGTAGCACGCATTAGCGCCGTCGTCCGGCCAGTTTTGTTTTTCCGAGTTTTATTCTTGTTCGTTTGCCGTCTTCCTCTCTCTTTCTCTCTTTCTTTCCTTCACGTTTCTTTCTCCCATTTCTCGTCTTCTCGTTCTACGTCGCCACGGGCCACCGGATTGTCGGCGCCAATTAAGACTCGTTCTTTAACTCCTTCGACGCGTCGCGTTGTCTCAAACTAACAGCATTGTAGCGATACTCACGGTAGCTCCCAAAAGAATTTTACTTGCAGTGGAATTTTTGCGCTGTATTTTCGAAATTAGATAAAACATCAAAGAAAGACAGCATTAACCGAAAAAATACACAATCCTTTAAAGGTCTTTTTATTAGTCCATGACTTATTTAAAAGGTTTGCCTAAAAATATGCAAATTTTTATAAAAAAGAAAGATCCGTGTTTATAAATTGCCATTTTTAATTGTATATGTTTTATCAATTCCTGAATTTTTTGCTACCAACAGAGAATCATTGTGTTATTTATAAATCGTACAGTATTAAGCTTTATCCCATTAAACCGATGGCATTTTTATTATTGGTTGATCTCTTTTGTTATATAACGTTATACACGTCTATCAACGTTAATTAGGATCAATCGATTAGTCGAAAGCGTTGTAATCCTTGCATTATCTTATGAGGATGTTGGGATAAAATATGACCGGTGCAGCTCACCATTAAGTAACAGTAGAGATAGGTGTGGCGCCGATCAGAAAATTGAAGGGTGCAGCTTGACCAGGGATAGTCGCCCTTCTTTGCACCCACTACTTCTATCGCTTTCGTCCCGCATTGTTGCTCCGAATTATTAAAAATTTCATCAATATAACAGTATTACTAATCATCATAAATGACATGTATTCACAATAATCCAATTTTTATCATTACGTAAATAAATAATAAATAAATAAAGCGAGAGAGAAAGACAGAATATTAAATTAAATATTTTGGATTAAAAACATATAATATAATATTTAAAATATTAGAAGTATAGTTGTTATGTGTGTTACAATGTTTATTTTTAAAAATCAAAATATCGACAAGATATGTCTATAATAAAATTATATGTTATATTTATTATAGATATTATTATTATAGAAAATTTTATAACTATTTTTAATATCATCATCCAAGTTATATGATGGATGACGAATATAGTGAGAATTTTTGCGTGAGAAAAAATAATTGTTCAGTATTACGTTTTTTAAACAATAAAATCTGGCCGTAAATATATTTTATTGTTTTTCATTTTCAAAAAGATTATTTATTGGCTAACACACTAGTTTATTTTATTAAATTTATAGATTATATACGCCTTTGATGCTAGGCCTTTCACCTGTGCAAACCGGCTGCATAATGACATCAACTCACATGCATTAAGCATTAACGTAATTTACATATTGACATCCGTACGTTACATATAGTGAATGTCCTTCTCTTGTACACAATAAATCTTACGTCCTGCGCATGTTATGCTTGTATGATACAATATAAATATCAATGCCTATTTTTATGAGTTATACTCGTAAAACTAATAGAAATTTTTATTTAATCTATTCGTAATAAATTTAATTTATGTACAAATTAATTTTTTTACTTGTAAATTCTCGGAGTAATAGAAGATTAAAAATACCATAGAATCGCATAGAAGTTAAACATTGGAAAAAAAATTATTTTCTATTTAAAAAATCTGAAGTATTTAATAATAATCCAAATCTTGTCGATTAATATTAATTAGCATTATAATATGCCACTCTTTTCTTCTAATTATCATCTAATTGCGAAAATATAACATATCCAATATCAAGTTTAGTATTTTCTTTATTCCAAAGAACACATTTCTTCACTGCATAGCTTCTATCAATCGATTGAGATACAGCAAATTAAAAACGCTTTCGCGGCAGCTGCACTTTCATACCGCTTTACATCGCTTAGAGAGAGAGAGTCTCGAGATTCTTGCGAATCTATTCTGTAATTGGTAGAGATCTTCCACCCAATCTAATCGTCAGCAGTATTCGTCGGCGTTCGTCTTCTCGCTTCCTGGAAACCAGGCTGCGCGCGCGCGCGCGCGTTGTGTTGGCGAACGCGACTGCGTGCAAGGGGAACGTGGGTGCAGAATCGACCGTAGGTCCTGGTAATAGCCTTGTGGGCGAACGAGTCGCTGAAAGTTGAAAAAGAAAAAACTTGGTGGACGACGCCTGTTCAGAGTGACGGAAAGAGGCGAAAAGATAGGAAAATAAAGTGCGGAATAAAGCAACATAAAAAGGAGATGATTCTCGACGAAGTTCATCGGGATGCACATCGATGGGCATCTAGATCGCGAAACGCGCGGATGGGAGTCCTGCTAATGTTGGCAAGAATATATTACCAGAAGGATAAGATTTCAAAAACTCTTAGAAAAGCTTAAAAAATATTAATATCGAGAATGTTTGACAGTTGAGATTAACTTTTATATCAAATATTATACGATATTCTAATATTTATATTTGCAAGATGTTATAGTTAATTCTGTTCTTCCTTTGATACTTGAAGGTCAGAAAAAATCTTCAACATATTCGACAAAATTAATTTTTTAAATGTTTTATTTATATCGTCATGTTTTAAATTCATGATTCTCTCTCTCTCTCTCTCTCTCTCTCTCTCTCTCTCTCTGTTTTTTTAAGGATGTTTTTCTCGAGATGTTCCTATTTCTTGCAACATCTTGGAATCTGCATCACCACAACTGTGTATGCTTGTGTCTTTGTCGTCACTCTGTTATCGCGGGTGTGCGTATTACTATCAACCACGTTCGGATGAGAGTGGTCTTATCATTGCACCAGAGTATCGCCCGTTGGAAGTTAATGAATGCATCATCAAGTTTATCGAGAAATGTGCATACAGAGCGATAGTAGCGGTTTAATTTACAAAAAGTGCAGTGCAAGCGACTCTTACAAACGATAAACATGCAGCAGACCACATTTTGGCGGGCACGGTGCGATTAAATGTTCTCGAACGATCGAATGGTGCAAGCTTGATTATTAAAAACCATTTTTCGTAACAAGCGTCTTTCGAAATTGTACCTTGCAATAAAAGATAGTAAAATAATTAAGCGTATCTAATGATAATGATTGTAATTTATATTTAGTCAGCAATAATATATTTTAGCGATATATGATGTATAAGTTTACAATTCGTTGTAGTCGAATGTTGTCAATATGAATGGCGCTAAAAACGATATGATATTCAGGCTAATTTATTATTACAGGAGGAAATATAAATCAATTAACTTTGTGGAAATGTTTGTGCGTATTAAATATTTCATATAAAAAAAATATAAGAGCTTTGATATATTTCAATTATCATCTAGTATATATAACGTTATACTGTCTCTGTAATTTTACTGTGTCTTGATAAAATATCTGTTTCGTAATGACTATATTTATTATTCATGATAATTGTACATGAAGTTCAATGTAATTTACATAATATATTAAACAGCCAACATTAATATTTAATAGATGTTTAAAAATATTTAAAACATTGGAATATTACGGAATCCTCTCATCTCTGTATCGACAAGCAGAAACAATATTTCGTTACAACCATTCTATATTGCGTATTCAACAATGCATACATTATGCTATCCTTGAAGATCCCTAAAGTCACAACTTGAGTATATAGATCATATTAGTGGCAGCCATTCGCGACATTGCCGCGGAGTTCGCCGACGGAATGGCGGCTTGTATAGCCGACTTATGCCTGTATAAACGCTTCGTTCTCATAATAATTTTACAAAAATACGCTGTATAAAATTTTAATGACAATTAAGAATGCATATTGTTATTATAATGGCCTATTATAAAACTTTATAAAACTATTTTAGAATAAAAAAAAAAAAGGTTTTTGATAATAATTTACTTTGTTTTATATTGCTTTTTGTCCGTTTCCTGATAAAATTAAATCTATCAAATTTTTAATTGATTACTTTTTAAAAGTTTTAATGCTGTATTAAAAATTTTCTTTAAGTAATCCTACTTATAGAATTTCTAGATAAATCAATGGATATCTTATACACACTTTGTATAAATTCCGTTATTTATTGTAATTTTATTGGAGAATGATTTTTCTCTCTATATACATATATTTTAATTTTTTTTAACGTATTCTATCTTTTTAATGAGGATTTTCACGTATTAAAAGGAAAATGTAATATTAATATTTACGCTATTACATTATGATTATTCTATATTTAAAATTTTGAACGAAAAACATCAAAGAATTAACAGTTGTAACAATCGAAGTATTTACGGAAAATGATTTAAAAAATATTTTCGAAAAAGCTACATTGATATTATTATCTTCTTGCTTCAATAATCGATTGAAATCAAACTTACGACGGATTATTTGTTAGTTTAATAGCTAGAAAGAAATTTTTAGCATCAATAGCTGTGTACCTTGAAAGAAGACAAAAAAATAGCCTAATGTATCAACGACACGAATACCAAAAAAGATATTCGTTTATGGAATCATAAAATGATCGACACTTGCCAATCGTAATATAGCGAATCGTATTTATTTTTTAAAAATGAAGAAAAAAAGTATCACTTTTTAACAAAGGGCTGCGTGTTTGGATCGTGTACAGTTCAACAATCGCGCTGATAACATGGTAATTATAAGAAAGTTTGTATTGAATAAATTAAAACAATAGCACGATAAAAGGCATAAAATGACGGGTCGCCTAAACTTATCGTTACTTATTATTATTAGACTGTTACTTAATTCGAATTTACCGGAAAGTTTTTTTAGCCACAGGTATAATACGTTTGTAATAAGATTTATAATGATTTATAATGATAATAATGCAATTTAATTAAATATTAGGTTGAATAATTTTGTCGGAAAAGAACATTATAAAAGAATAATAAAATGTAATAGGAAACATAATTTAAAAATATAATAATTAGTTGATTATGATTTTAGGACATGAATAATAAATTTAAGAAGAAACAAAATAATCTTTATGTATAATATTTAAACAATATTAAAGAAGTTTCCAATTAAATATTGTAATTACGCGTAAACTGCCGTTTCTGCATTCCTGCACTGAGAAAAATTTCCGGGCTTTATCCATTCAAAAAGTAACAAACAGATATTTCCGATTGATTTTAGGATTATCCGATCAAATTTATCGGATTTATAGGACTATCCGATAAATTTGATCGGATAGTCTTATAAATCCGATCAAAATCAATCGAAAATATCTGTTTGTTACTTTTTGAACGGACATTTTTCTCAGTGTGTTGTCTCATTTTGATGACTCGAGATTTGTGTATGTTGCATTCACATATACAAATATTTACACGTATAGACTAACAGCGTGTTCTGGGCTAAACTACAATCAAACATCGTAGAACACTACCCAGGTACAAGATGCTCTCTCAACATCAAAATGTTGGCGCCTCTTGTACACGCGAATCTGCATACATATATATTATACAAATTACATTCTTCCACACGTAAAGATTTTATATGCACATATATTCTCTGTAGGAAATCGCAATATAGATGATAGTTTCAAAAAAGATCCAGAATTGAGAAGGGGGGGGGGGGCATGTTTATCAATTGTAAAAAACAAAGTCAGAAATTAATTGTCGATTTACTTTTCTTGCTCCCTATTATTTTTTAAGAAAATTGTCCATTATAGTACAAGACTCTGCATATACAATTAAAATTTACCATTTTGATCTTGGCAATAGTTTTTTCAATTGGCACTTATATTTTATTTCTTTTTCTTATCTTCTTTTTGATAAAATAATTTATTTAAGGATTATATCATATTTTTAAAAATATACTGACTACTTTTAATTGAATAGATTCCATTATATAAATATACGTTCCGTTTTGCACTTTGCTGCGCGTGACTTAGCGCAAGAAATGAGCGTATCTTATATAATGCATTTGCTATTGAGAGAACTATTGAGAAGTCGTATTTTTCACCTTAGCATAGAAATATCCTGTGAATAAATATTCAGTATATTTCCAGATGAATGATTGACATGCTTGCTTTACGTTATATTATAGATATGTATATTCCTGTATTTTTCCGTAAATAATATTAACATTTTAAAGTGTTATATTTATCGATGGCCTGTTCTATTTAGATCAAATATATGAAATTAACAATTTATCACGCCATAAATAAAATATGCAATTTTACTCTTTTATTTATTTCATCTTACGAAGCACATGAGTGTTTTCTTTAATTTTCATTTTCCTATATTCTACGCTTTGATACTAAAAGCATATTATGTCAACACTTTCCTAGATTTCGAGATCTCTGTTCATATGGAATTTAATAAGCCTATACATCTCATGATTATGTCGTTCCAAGATTTCACACTACTATTATTTGTAACATTTGATTGCCCGATAGAAATTTTTGGAAATCTATTCAAATAATGAATAAGTAAGGAAGAAATTTAATGGGATCAGATGTTCGAAGTACAGGAGGTGTTAACTTAGTTCGTTGACTGTTGTCATTGTAAAGTGTCTGAGAATGCAATTCACAATCAATATCGTACTACCAGCATCGAGATATTTTAACTTCGATCGGCGGTATCTCATCGGTACATTAAGTCCGTCATGATTCACATTACATCATGCATTTCGTGGAATGTGTCTTATCCGCATCGATATTGTAGGTATGCAATGATTTACTGTTTAGCAATAGTATCATTAAATTATTGCCGTTACGAATTGAAACTTTTATAAATGAATAAATAAAATAAAAAAACTAATAAAAGAGCTTATTTCACAAAATTAAAACATTAATAAAATTAAAACATTTTATAGTTGTATCGTATTCTGTTTAAAGTGTTAAATCTTTTCAAATCTTAATAAAAAAGAATGTGTATATTCTCTTATTTTTGATGTCCTAAAAAAGTTTAGACTCATTGTATTAAAAAAAAATACTGATTTTAAATTAGATAAAATATGCATTTTTATTAATAATCAGGAGTTTCGAGATATCTAATACTTAAATTATCATCAAACGCAATCTGAATTCTAACAGTATCTAACTTCTTAACAATATCCAAGTGTTAAACTTTGAATAGATTGAAGACTTCGACAATTATAACAAGAAGCGCGTGCGCGCGATTAATATAATTTCATATTCAAGAAACATACGGTCTACGATCACATGATGAGTAATATATATTGAACTGAAACAATTACGTCTTATAAGTTACATCTGTATTTCCGAAAAAATATACTATGCATTTCTACCGTCCTATCGATTATTACCGGTGATTTTTGTAATTCAATCGTCATTATACTTTATCGGCTCATCCTTGATGGAGATATTCTTGTTTCATTCTATACTTTGATCAGCGTTTATTTCTAATAAATATATGTTTTCGCCCACCAAGCGAATGTCTGCCGCGCATCTATCTAATCTTGCTCTTTACTATGTTGATAAAGATTTTTCCTATTAAGCCGGTAGTATTTTCACGGAATTTTTAACATCGCAAAAGCCACTGCAGTTATATCTCTCTAGTGAAACCTATATAAAAATCGTGTTAGACTGATTATTTTTTTTTTTTGAACGGTTTTTATTAAAATATTATAAATCTTATTTTCAGTTTCAAAATTACTTCATTACCCACTTAATCTCATCTTCGCATAAATCACGAGTGATTGAAATAAAATTCACTTGTACTCGTCCGATCAGTATATCGAGCCCATCCTAGACTACGAGGAACATCTTTTTCTCACTCGCGAATCGCCGTCGACAATAAATCGTCATCTCCCACCCGATTCACTTTACTGAATTTCGTGGAACCTCATGGCGCACAACGAAATACTAAAAACGATAAATTACAATCTAAAAATGCTTGCTGAGGGAACCGGTGGTGCAAGAGGGAGACAACAGAGAGAACCTTTCTTCCCGAAGAAGAAGGACAGAACGAAAGAAGTTCGATCGAACGGCAGAGAGGTGCTTTCGATGAATCGACAACGGGGAAGGGATTCTTGAGGGCGGCGCCACGTTTGCGCCACGGTATAAAGAGCCCCGGAGGGGAATAAAAGGTGGAAAAAAAGGAGCTCGGTGAGAGTGGCTAACATGGAATAGCCCTTAGCCGGTACGATAGCCGCTCTTTAGGCTGATGGACTTTTGCCCCCTTTTCCCTTTTATCCCCTCATGACGCCACTCTCGTTCTCTTCGCCTGTCACCTCTTGCCTGTGGTCCAGCTTTCTACCTTCATCGCATTCTCTCTCTTTCTCTGTATTTCCTCCGCTTGTATCTGCTCTCTTTCCTATTTGCATTTCGCGATCTTAGCCGTGCCTTTGTGTATGTTATAAATACACATCACAAAAATATTGGGTTTCGTTTAATATAATCCGCGTTATCAAATTCTATGCGTATACATACTAAATATAAAATGCATACCAAATATTTTTCAGTAATTCCATTTACTAAAAAAAATTTAGTAAATCTATCTATAACACATTTACTAATAAATAGTACAATCATAATTTCTTATCATAATTGAAGAATAAGGAATATAAAATTTTTTTGGTAATCAATATACTACTTGAAATAAATGGATTATCTTGGTATTTAATAGAAAAAAGAGATGCACTAGAGTATAGCTTGATAAACAATCAATCTGCACGTTTTATTACTCATACTTATTCATTATACAAATAATTTGCTCAACATTAATTAAATAATTTAATTAGTTTTTCTTGATATGTTATAAATTACGCATCACTGAATAGATAATTACTCATAATTAAATAAGCGTTGTCTTTACGACAAATGCTAAGACATGACAAATTACTATATAGGCAGCAAGATATTCGCGAGAATATTGTTTTCACTTTATCACGTCGTATAATTATGAGCAACATACATTATGGCATTTTTAAATCAGTGATGTTAATAGTGTTTAAGTTATAAAAAAGGAGAGATAATAAAAATTCATTGGAAAATTAAGAATTTACTAATACCTCTACATTTGTAATTTATGAATCAAGTATGATATTTTATTTATGTGTAACTTGTAATTTTGTGATGCAATAAGATGTATCTGTATAATTATATTTATGTATAATGTAAATACAAAGGAATATAATGTTCTGCAAAGGAATCTGGATCTCGTCCTAAGGGATATTAAACTTTTATCATTCTTTCAAAAACGATTAACAAAATATATCTAGTACGTATATTTACGTTATATATTACTCTTTGGAGAGAAAATTAAAATATACATCTATACATGCACATATATGTCTAGGTATGCATATTTCTTTGGATTATGTGGCATAAACGTATATGTACAAAATTAGGCAGACCGTATATATCATACATTAAATATAAATTTATTAGTTAAGTATATATATTAATCATTTGAGGTACTTTATATGTCACACTGCCTAAAAATTTATATCAGAATTGTCTTGTATGTCACATTATCTGATATCAAAATTATTATGGAAAAATGCATTTGTCAAAAATCAAAAGGAGATTTTTATACTGTGTATTAGAAAACAGAAAACTAGTTCAAAAAATTAAAAGTGAATTTTACACTAATTATATTAATTTTAAAACAATTCATACTATTCATTTTTATTTTTGTATGTAAAAACACACGTAGTCTCCTTTTCTTTATCTTCTCCGGTTTTCCTGGTAGGGAGCGCATCAGTTCAGGCATTGCGACATAATCTACAATGTCGGTAACGCAGGCCCCAAAGAAGAAATCGTAAGAAAGTGTTACCGATATTGTATCGATTCTAAGAAACATTCGATTATTTTGCAAAAATCGACACGACAAAAAGCGCAAAAGGATAAAAGAACAGATTATAAATGCATCGGTTACAATGTGCCACGCTTTTGAACTCTCAAAAGTCGAAATAGATGATTAGGAATTAATACTTAATAATAAATATAAATAAGCGATAGGAACACAGTTTAAAAAATCATTTTCTAATTCAGAAAATTCGCAATAATTACTCAAGCAATACAATTACGTTTAATAAACATTAGACATTATATATAAACTGAAAGATAAATGTTAAAAAGATAAGTTTTTTAAACTATTTAATAAACGTGTTTATAAAAATGTTTGATAAGACGTTTGTAACGTCTATATATTATAGTCCGGGAGATGATGACATTAAAATGGTCATGATTTGTTACCGCTTGAAATCGTCATAATTCGTCATTTATTAGGTAAACATGCAGGAAACGCAAGTATGGCAAACCTCCCGCGGTTTTAAAATTGATAGCGTGTGATTGAAGTTGTCAAAAATTTGTTGCTTTTTTCCTAATAAGTTACCGGATATGTTTCTAGTGATAGTTTACATCAAAAAAACCAATCGGAAGATAAGTGCCGTACCGTTTCTGTGCATCGAAGGGGCCGTCAAATCAAGCTAAAGTTGTAAATTTTTTAGTGAAAAAAAAAAA